>NW_028128850.1:0-27201 GCF_965231255.1 Vanellus vanellus
TGGGACCACCATGGCCACCACCATGGCCACCAGCACCACCACAGCCACCAAGACCACCATGGCCACCACCCCAAGTCCATCACCATGCCCACCAGCCCCACCCCAGCCACCAAGACCACCACGGCCACCACCAAGTCCATCACCATGGCCACCAGCACCACCACAGCCACCAAGACCACCATGGCCACCACCAAGTCCATCACCATGGCCACCAGCACCACCCCAGCCCCCAAGACCACCAGGGCCACCACCCCAAGTCCATCACCATGGTCCCCAGCACCACCACAGCCACTGGGACCACCATGGCCACCACCATGGCCACCAGCCCCACCACAGCCACCAAGACCACCACGGCCACCACCCCAAGTCCATCACCATGGCCACCAGCACCACCACAGCCACTAGGACCACCATGGCCACCACCAAGTCCATCACCATGGCCACCAGCACCACCCCAGCCCCCAAGACCACCATGGCCACCACCCCAAGTCCATCACCATGGCCACCAGCACCACCACTGCCACCAAGACCACCATGGCCACCACCCCAAGTCCATCACCATGGCCACCAGCCCCACCCCAGCCCCCAAGACCACCATGGCCACCACCCCAAGTCCATCACCATGGCCACCAGCACCACCACAGCCACCGGGACCACCATGGCCACCACCCCAAGTCCATCACCATGGCCACCAGCACCACCACAGCCACCAAGACCACCGTGGCCACCACCCCAAGTCCATCACCATGGCCACCAGCACCACCACAGCCATCAAGACCACCGTGGCCACCACCAAGTCCATCACCATGGCCACCAGCCCCACCCCAGCCCCCAAGACCACCATGGCCACCACCCCAAGTCCATCACCATGGTCCCCAGCACCACCCCAGCCCCCAAGACCACCACGGCCACCACCAAGTCCATCACCATGGCCACCAGCCCCACCCCAGCCCCCAAGACCACCATGGCCACCACCCCAAGTCCATCACCATGGCCACCAGCACCACCACTGCCACCAAGACCACCATGGCCACCACCCCAAGTCCATCACCATGCCCACCAGCCCCACCCCAGCCCCCAAGACCACCATGGCCACCACCCCAAGTCCATCACCATGGCCACCAGCCCCACCCCAGCCCCCAAGACCACCATGGCCACCATCCCAAGTCCATCACCATGGCCACCAGCACCACCACAGCCACCGGGACCACCATGGCCACCACCCCAAGTCCATCACCATGGCCACCAGCACCACCACAGCCACCAAGACCACCGTGGCCACCACCCCAAGTCCATCACCATGGCCACCAGCACCACCACAGCCATCAAGACCACCGTGGCCACCACCAAGTCCATCACCATGGCCACCAGCCCCACCCCAGCCCCCAAGACCACCATGGCCACCACCCCAAGTCCATCACCATGGTCCCCAGCACCACCCCAGCCCCCAAGACCACCACGGCCACCACCAAGTCCATCACCATGGCCACCAGCCCCACCCCAGCCCCCAAGACCACCATGGCCACCACCCCAAGTCCATCACCATGGCCACCAGCACCACCACTGCCACCAAGACCACCATGGCCACCACCCCAAGTCCATCACCATGCCCACCAGCCCCACCCCAGCCCCCAAGACCACCATGGCCACCACCCCAAGTCCATCACCATGGCCACCAGCCCCACCCCAGCCCCCAAGACCACCATGGCCACCACCCCAAGTCCATCACCATGGCCACCAGCACCACCACAGCCACCGGGACCACCATGGCCACCACCCCAAGTCCATCACCATGGCCACCAGCACCACCACAGCCACCAAGACCACCGTGGCCACCACCCCAAGTCCATCACCATGGCCACCAGCACCACCACAGCCATCAAGACCACCGTGGCCACCACCAAGTCCATCACCATGGCCACCAGCCCCACCCCAGCCCCCAAGACCACCATGGCCACCACCCCAAGTCCATCACCATGGTCCCCAGCACCACCCCAGCCCCCAAGACCACCACGGCCACCACCAAGTCCATCACCATGGCCACCAGCCCCACCCCAGCCCCCAAGACCACCATGGCCACCACCCCAAGTCCATCACCATGGCCACCAGCACCACCACTGCCACCAAGACCACCATGGCCACCACCCCAAGTCCATCACCATGCCCACCAGCCCCACCCCATCCACCTCCGCTCTCGTGGCCACCACGTTTGCTGCCGCTACCCCCACCGCGCGTGTCCCCCCCCCCCCCCCCCCGCCCTCCAACCCCGTCCCCGCTGGGTGGTCACCTTGATGAGGTCGATGAGGAGGGAGGACTTGAACATCCAGTCCAGCTTCATGTCCTCGTTGCGCAGCAGATCCTCCAGGCTGCCGCGGGAGCAGTGCTCCGAGACGATGGCGAAGATGCCGCAGTCGTGGAAGAAGCCCAAGAAGAGGTTGACGTTCTCGTGGCGTAGGTCACGCAACTGTCCCGGGCCAGAGGACACGTGGGACGGGGCCCGGTGTTGGCCCCGGGGCCATCTGTTGGCCACTTCTGGCCTGACCTTGTCCCACCATGGTCCAGAATTGTCCCAGTCCCCATCCCCATGGCTTGACATTGTCCTACCATGGTCTGGTGTTGACCCCCATGGCTTCCAGCATTGTCCCCCATGACCCAGAGGTGTCCCCCATGTCCCCCAGAGGTGTCCCCCATGACCAAGCGATGTCCCCCATGACCCAACGTTGTCCCCCGTGACCCAACGTTGTCCCCATGACCCACTGGTGTCCTCATGACCCAACGTTGTCCACCATGACCCAATGACGTCCCCCATGACCCAACGTTGTCTCCATGACCCAACGTTGTCCCCCATCACCCAGTGGTGTCCCCATGATCCAACGTTGTCCCCCATGACCCAGTGGTGTCCCCATGACCCAACGTTGTCCACCGTGACCCAACGTTGTCCCCATGACCCACTGGTGTCCCCAAGATCCCGTGTTGTCCCCGTGATCCAACGTTCTCCCCCATGACCCAGTGGTGTCCCCATGACCCAACGTTGTCCCCCATGACCCACTGGTGTCCTCACGACCCAACATTGTCCACCATGACCCAGTGATGTCCCCCATGACCCAACGTTGTCTCCATGACCCAACGTTGTCCCCCATGACCCAGTGGTGTCCCCATGACCCAACGTTGTCTCCATGACCCAACGTTGTCCCCCATGACCCAGTGGTGTCCCCATGACCCAACGTTGTCTCCATGACCCAACGTTGTCCCCCATGACCCAGTGGTGTCCCATGACCCAACGTTGTCCCCCATGACCCACTGGTGTCCCCAAGATCCCGTGTTGTCCCCGTGATCCAACGTTCTCCCCCATGACCCAGTGGTGTCCCCATGACCCAGTGGTGTCCACCATGACCCAACATTGTCCCCCATGACCCAGTGTTGTCCCCCATGACCCACTGGTGTCCTCACGACCCAACGTTGTCCACCATGACCCAATGACGTCCCCCATGACCCAACGTTGTCCACCATGACCCAGTGGTGTCCCCATGACTCAATGGTGTCCCCATGACCCAACGTTGTCTGCCATGACTCAGTGGTGTCCCATGACCCAACGTTGTCCCCCGTGACCCAACGTTGTCCCCCATGACCCACTGGTGTCCCCAAGATCCCGTGTTGTCCCCGTGATCCAACGTTCTCCCCCATGACCCAGTGGTGTCCCCATGACCCAATGTTGTCCCCCATGACCCACTGGTGTCCTCACGACCCAACGTTGTCCACCATGACCCAATGACGTCCCCCATGACCCAACGTTGTCCCCCATGACCCAGGGGTGTCCCCCATGACCCAACGTTGTCCCCCATGACCCACTGGTGTCCCCAAGATCCCGTGTTGTCCCCGTGATCCAACGTTCTCCCCCATGACCCACTGGTGTCCCCATGACCCAGTGGTGTCCACCATGACCCAACGTTGTCCCCCATGACCCACTGGTGTCCTCACGACCGAACGTTGTCCACCATGACCCAGTGATGTCCCCCATGACCCAACGTTGTCTCCATGACCCAACGTTGTCCCCCATGACCCAGTGGTGTCCCCATGACCCAACGTTGTCCCCCATGACTCAAAATTGTCCCCCATGACCCAACGTTGTCCCCCATGACCCACTGGTGTCCCCAAGATCCCGTGTTGTCCCCGTGATCCAACGTTCTCTCCCATGACCCAGTGGTGTCCACCATGACCCAACGTTGTCCCCCATGACCCACTGGTGTCCTCACGACCCAACGTTGTCCACCATGACCCAATGATGTCCCCCATGACCCAACGTTGTCCCCCATGACCCAGTGGTGTCCCCATGACCCAACGTTGTCCACCAGGACTCAGTGGTGTCCCCATGACCCAACGTTGTCCGCCATGACTCAACATTGTCCCGCATGACCCAACGTTGTCCACCATGACCCAACGTTGTCCTCCATGACCCAGTGGTGTCCCCATGACCCAACGTTGTCCACCATGACTCAAAATTGTCCCCCATGACCTAGCGTTGTCCCCATGACCCCCTCACCTTGCAGAAGGCCAACTTGGTGGCCGGTTTGACCTCACCATGCTGGTCACCGGGGAACTTCTTCAGCCAGACCCAGTCGCCCTGAGGGACAGAGCGGGGTGAGGTCCGAGAACCCCCCCGTGGACCAGCCCCACCCCGAGGCCATGGGGGACCCTACAGGGACACCCGTGGTGGGCGTCACGGCGGGGACAGGGACACTCCACGTCCTCCCCTCTTCATCCCCAACCCGACGCACAACCCAACTGGAGAACCTCCATCCATTCATCCAAAACCCAAAACCCTCAAAAAACCCCGGCCCCATTTTTTTTGCCCACGGCGGGGCCGTGGCGAGGGAAGGGGTGGTGGGGGTGGAGTGGGGTGGGGTGGAGCAGGGCAGGGTCAATTTTTGGGGGGGGGGGGGGTGGGGGGAAAAAGGGTGGGGTTTGCCGCTTTTTCGACTTACCTGCACGGAGGCGACAAGGCCCTGTTGGTTAAACAAAAGGAGGAGGAGGGGGAGGTGGCTGTTGCCCTTCGAGTTTTCGGTTCCCTGCGGGAAAGGGCGGGAGGCGGCTGTCAATCATGGCCGCCGAGCTGTCAATCATCTAGCCGGGATGGGGCGGGGGGGGGGGGGGGGGGGGGGCGGGGGGCACTCATAGGGGTTGGGTGGGAGGTGGGGACGTCCCTACGGAGGTGGCCCTGCCTTGTCGCCCCCGGAGGTGGCAGGTGGGGAAAGGGGGTTGGGGTGACGGGGTTGGGGGGTGGGGGGGTTGAAGGTGGGGGGGGGGGGACACGCCACGGGGACACGCCCGCACCACAGGGGGAAGAGGAGGAGGGGCCATCTTACCTCGGCAATGGCCACGTTGGTGGTGTCGGGGGCTGCGGTCAAGCTCTTGATGCTCTTGGTGTCCGCCCCGCTGCGGCCGGCCAGGCTGGTGCGGCTGCCATCCACCTAGCGCGTGGTGACAGGTCAGGATGCGGCCCGTGGGGACACGGCGGGGCACCTCGTGCCATGGGGACACATCACCCAGAGGGACACACCTCATACCATGAGGACACGTCACCCAGAGGGACACACCTCATACCATAAGGACACGTCACCCAGAGGGACAGACCTCAGCCCATGGGGACACGTCACCCATGGGGACCCACCAGCCCCTGGATCTTCTCCCAGGGCAGAGCCTGGCCTTGGAGGGCACCTCGTGCCATGGGGACACATCACCCAGAGGGACACACCTCATACCATAAGGACACGTCACCCAGAGGGACGTACCTCAGGCCATGGGGACACGTCATCCATGGGGACCCACCAGCCCCTGGATCTTCTCCCAGGGCAGAGCCTGGCCTTGGGGGACACCTCGTGCCATGGGGACACATCACCCAGAGGGACACACCTCATACCATAAGGACACGTCACCCAGAGGGACAGACCTCAGGCCATGGGGACACGTCACCCATGGGGACCCACCAGCCCCTGGATCTTCTCCCAGGGCAGAGCCTGGCCTTGGGGGACACCTCGTGCCATGGGGACACATCACCCAGAGGGACACACCTCATACCATGAGGACACGTCACCCAGAGGGACACACCTCAGGCCATGGGGACACGTCACCCATGGGGACCCACCAGCCCGTGGATCTTCTCCCAGGGCAGGGCCTGGCCTTGGGGGACACCTCGTGCCATGGGGACACATCAACGAGAGGACACACCTCATACCATGAGGACATGTCACCCAGAGGGACGTACCTCAGGCCATGGGGACACGTCACCCATGGGGACCCACCAGCCAGTGGATCTTCTCCCAGGGCAGGGCCTGGCCTTGGGGGACACCTCGTGCCATGGGGACACGTCACCCAGAGGGACAGACCTCAGGCCATGGGGACACGTCACCCATGGGGACCCACCAGCCCGTGGATCTTCTCCCAGGGCAGAGCCTGGCCTTGGGGGACACCTCGTGCCATGGGGACACATCACCCAGAGGGACACACCTCAGGCCATGGGGACACGTCACCCATGGGGACCCACCAGCCCCTGGATCTTCTCCCAGGGCAGAGCTTGGCCTTGGGGGACACCTCGTGCCATGGGGACACATCACCCAGAGGGACACACCTCATACCATAAGGACACGTCACCCAGAGGGACACACCTCATACCATGAGGACACGTCACCCAGAGGGACGCACCTCAGGCCATGGGGACACATCACCCATGGGGACCCACCAGCCCCTGGATCTTCTCCCAGGGCAGAACCTGGCCTTGGGGGACACCTCGTGCCATGGGGACACGTCACCCAGAGGACACACCTGATATCATGAGGACACGTCACCCAGAGGGACGTACCTCAGGCCATGGGGACACGTCACCCATGGGGACCCACCAGCCCGTGGATCTTCTCCCAGGGCAGAGCTTGGCCTTGGGGGACACCTCGTGCCATGGGGACACATCACCCAGAGGGACACACCTCATACCATGAGGACACGTCACCCAGAGGGACAGACCTCAGGCCATGGGGACACGTCACCCATGGGGACCCACCAGCCCATGGATCTTCTCCCAGGGCAGAGCCTGGCCTTGGAGGGCACCTCGTGCCATGGGGACACGTCACCCAGAGGGACACACCTCAGGCCATGGGGACACGTCACCCATGGGGACCCACCAGCCCCTGGATCTTCTCCCAGGGCAGAGCTTGGCCTTGGGGGACACCTCGTGCCATGGGGACACGTCACCCAGAGGGACAGACCTCAGGCCATGGGGACACGTCACCCATGGGGACCCACCAGCCCGTGGATCTTCTCCCAGGGCAGAGCTTCGCCTTGGAGGGCACCTCGTGCCATGGGGACACATCAACGAGAGGGACACACCTCATACCATGAGGACACGTCACCCAGAGGGACGCACCTCAGGCCATGGGGACACGTCACCCATGGGGACCCACCAGCCTGTGGATCTTCTCCCAGGGCAGGGCCTGGCCTTGGGGGACACCTCGTGCCATGGGGACACATCACCGAGAGGACACACCTCATACCATGAGGACACGTCACCCAGAGGGACGCACCTCAGGCCATGGGGACACGTCACCCATGGGGACCCACCAGCCTGTGGATCTTCTCCCAGGGCAGAGCCTGGCCTTGGGGGACACCTCGTGCCATGGGGACACATCACCCAGAGGGACACACCTCATACCATGAGGACACGTCACCCAGAGGGACGCACCTCAGGCCATGGGGACACGTCACCCATGGGGACCCACCAGCCCCTGGATCTTCTCCCAGGGCAGAACCTGGCCTTGGGGGACACCTCGTGCCATGGGGACACGTCACCCAGAGGGACAGACCTCAGGCCATGGGGACACGTCATCCATGGGGACCCACCAGCCCCTGGATCTTCTCCCAGGGCAGGGCCTGGCCTTGGGGGACACCTCGTGCCATGGGGACACGTCACCCAGAGGGACAGACCTCAGGCCATGGGGACACGTCACCCATGGGGACCCACCAGCCCGTGGATCTTCTCCCAGGGCAGAGCCTGGCCTTGGGGGACACCTCGTGCCATGGGGACACGTCACCCAGAGGGACACATCACACATGGGGACCCATCAGCCTATAGGTCACCTCTCAAGGCAGATCTTGGTCACAGGGACCCCCTTAGGTCACAGGGACACTTGAGATATGTCCCCCATGGGGACCTGCCACCCATGGGGACCTAACAGTCCCTAGGTCTCCTCCCCAAGGCCGGCTTGTCTACAGGGAAGACACCAGGCCACGGAGACCATCGGCCATGGGGACCATCAACCATGGGGACACGTCACCCCTGGGGTCCCACCAGCCCATGGTTCTCCTCCCAAAGCCAAGATTGACCACGGGGCAGATTCCAGGCCACAGGGTCTCCTTTCCAACCGCCTCGGGGGCCATCGAATCCCTGAGCCAACGTGGCCACCCCAGAAGTCCCCCTGTGTGGGTCGTCCCCCCACCCCGTTCCTCACCCGTTTGCTGCTCTGGGTGTTGATGAAGGTCAGGTCCTCCATGGTGAGGATGATCTTGTTGGGTCCCTTCATCAGCTGGGCCTGCTGGATGCGGCGCCTGTAGGGAGGGGACACGGAAGCTGCTGAGGTGTCCACCACCCCACCCCACCCCCCCGTCGGGAACCCTGTACCTCCCCCAGGTCCCCTCCTCAGCCCCCCACAGCACCCCATGGGGTGGTGGCACCCACCTGATGAAGCAGGCGAGGGCAGCCCCGGCCGCGATGAGGGCGGAGATGAGGACAAACATGAGGAGGACGAAGGTGGCGTCTACCCCTGTGCCGGAGAGAGGAAGGGGGTGAAGGGTGGGGTGGCCCAGAGGAGCCACCAAGGAATGTAAGGCCACCCATGGCCACCTATGACTGCTTATGGTCATGGATGCCCACCATGGTCACCCGTGGCCATCTATGGTCAGCCATGGCCACCTATGACTGCTTATGGTCATGGATGCCCACCATGGTCACCCGTGGCCATCTATGGTCAGCCATGGCCACCTATGACTGCTTATGGTCATGGATGCCCACCATGGTCACCCGTGGCCATCAATGGTCAGCCATGGCCATCTATGGTCAGCCATGGCCACTCATGACTGCTTATGGTCATGGATGCCCACCATGGTCACCCGTGGCCATGTATGGTCAGCCATGGCCACCTATGACTGCTTATGGTCATGGACGCCCACCATGGTCACCCGTGGCCATGTATGGTCAGCCATGGCCACCTATGACTGCTTATGGTCATGGACGCCCACCATGGTCACCCGTGGCCACCTATGGTCAGCCATGGCCATCTATGGTCAGCCATGGCCACGCATGACTGTTTATGGTCATGGATGCCCACCATGGTCACCCGTGGCCATCTATGGTCAGCCATGGCCACTCATGACTGTTTATGGTCATGGATGCTAACCATGGTCACCCGTGGCCATCTATGGTCAGCCATGGCCACCTATGACTGCTTATGGTCATGGACGCCCACCATGGTCACCCGTGGCCATCTATGGTCAGCCATGGCCATCTATGGTCAGCCATGGCCACTCATGACTGTTTATGGTCATGGATGCCCACCATGGTCACCCGTGGCCACCTATGGTCAGCTATGGCCAACTATGACTGCTTATGGTCGTGGATGCCCACCATGGTCACCCGTGGCCACCTACGGTCAGCCACCTATGACTGCTTATGGTCATGGATGCCCACCATGGTCACCCGTGGCCATCTATGGTCAGCCATGGCCATCTATGGTCAGCCATGGCCACTCATGACTGTTTATGGTCATGGATGCTAACCATGGTCACCCGTGGCCATCTATGGTCAGCCATGGCCACCTATGACTGTTTATAGTCATGGACGCCCACCATGGTCACCCGTGGCCACCTATGGTCAGCCATGGCCATCTTGGTCAGCCATGGCCACCCATGACTGTTTATGGTCATGGATGCCCACCATGGTCACCCGTGGCCATCTATGGTCACCCATGGCCATCTATGGTCAGCCATGGCCACTCATGACTGTTTATGGTCATGGATGCCCACCATGGTCACCCGTGGCCATCTATGGTCAGCCATGGCCACCTATGACTGCTTATGGTCATGGACGCCCACCATGGTCACCCGTGGCCACCTATGGTCAGCCATGGCCATCTATGGTCAGCCATGGCCACGCATGACTGTTTATGGTCATGGATGCCCACCATGGTCACCCGTGGCCATCTATGGTCAGCCATGGCCATCTATGGTCAGCCATGGCCACCCATGACTGCTTATGGTCATGGATGCCCACCATGGTCACCCGTGGCCACCTATGGTCACCCATGGCCATCTATGGTCAGCCATGGCCACGCATGACTGTTTATGGTCATGGATGCCCACCATGGTCACCCGTGGCCATCTATGGTCAGCCATGGCCACCCATGACTGCTTATGGTCATGGATGCCCACCATGGTCACCCGTGGCCACCGTGGCCACACGTGCCCACCATGGTCACCTGTGGCTAAGTCTATGTAGAGGGTTGGATGAAGGGGTGAAGATAAGCCCAGGGAGAAGGTTGGTTGAAGGGTCAGGCAGGTGGGTGGGTGGATGGATGGATGGATGGATGGATGGATGGATGGATGGATGGATGGATGAAGATAAGCCTACGGAGAAGGTTGATTGATGGGATGGATGGATGGATGGATGGATGGATGGATGGATGGATGAAGATAAGCCTACGGAGAAGGTTGATTGATGGGATGGATGGATGGATGGATGGATGGATGGATGGATGGGTGGATGGAGGGATGGATGAAGATAAGCCTACGGAGAAGGTTGATTGATGGGATGGATGGATGGATGGATGGATGGATGGATGGATGGATGGAGGGATGAAGATAAGCCTACGTAGATGGTGGGATGAAGGGTTGGGTGGATGGATGGATGGATGGATGGATGGAGGGATGGACGGATGGAGGGACGGACAGCCCCACGCTAGACCTCCTGCCAGCTCAGACAGCTCAGACTACACCTGTGGGGCCGATAGGTCCTACGTGAGCTATCTGGAGAGATGGACAGAGGTGGGCTGAGGACCACCGGGGTATCTTCTCACCTCCGTTGCAGATGGAACCCGATTCAAACCAGCAACCGGCGTCGGTGCCGGGACTGGAGCTGTGGGGCCAGTGGACGCCGTAACCCCGGTAGCTCAGCCCCCGTGTCCCCGGTTCCAGTCCGTAGACGGGCCACAACTGGTCACCTTTGCCGTCCGTGTCCAACACCACGTAGGGGACGCTGACGTCCCCCTCCTCGGTGACGGAGAAGGATTGGCAGAAGCCCTCCAGTTGGAAGGCGCGGGCGTGTTCGGCCACGCTGGTGCCCATCACCCAGCGGCCCGTTCTCCTGGTGGCCTCCACCGCTTTGGCCAAGAAGTGGATGGAGTTGTAGATGGTGGCGAAGAGGGGGTGGACCTGTGGGGTGAGAGGAGGAGGCAGTGGGTCCGGAGGGACCACCGTGATTCCATGGGGCCCCGGTGACACCCGCAGGACAACGCTGTGGCCATCTGCAGTCAAGTCACGGTCATCTCTGCCCCACACCGGTGGTGGCCACGGTCACCTCTGCCCCACGTCAGTGGTGGCCACGGTCATCTCTGCCCCACGCCGGTGGTGGTCACGGTCACCTCTACCCCACGCCGGTGGTGGCCACGGTCACCTCTGCCCCACGCCGGTGGTGGCCACGGTCATCTCTGCCCCACACTGGTGGTGGTCACGGTCACCTCTGCCCCACGTCGGTGGTGGCCACGGTCATCTCTGCCCCATGCCGGTGGTGGCCACGGTCACCTCTGCCCCACGCCGGTGGTGGCCACGGTCATCTCTGCCCCACGCCGGTGGTGGCCACGGTCATCTCTGCCCCACACTGGTGGTGGTCACGGTCACCTCTGCCCCACGTCGGTGGTGGCCACGGTCATCTCTGCCCCATGCCGGTGGTGGCCACGGTCACCTCTGCCCCACGCCGGTGGTGGCCACGGTCATCTCTGCCCCACGCCGGTGGTGGTCACGGTCACCTCTGCCCCACGCCGGTGGTGGCCACGGTCACCTCTACTCGTTGCCCGTCTGCCTTCGCCCAACTCCCATTGGCTGTAGTCATCTCTGCCCAACTCCCGTTGGCTACCGACACACCCATTGGCCATGGCCACCTCCCCCCAAGGCCTACAAGCCACAATCACCTCCGCTCAACTCCCATTGGCCACGTTCTCCACCTACTGCCCCACCCCACATCAAGCCCATGACCTTGATGGCTCCTGTCTCCGCCCCCAGGGAGGTGTCCCTCACCCTGTGGATGTGTCCCTCACCCCATAGATGTGTCCTTCACCCCACGGAGGTGTCCCTCACACTGTGGATGTGCCCCTCACCCCACGGATGTCTCTTTCACCCCATGGAGGTGTTCCTCACCCCATGGATGTGTCCTTCACCCCGTGGATGTGTCCTTCACCCCATGGATGCGTCCTTCACCCCATGGATGCATCCTTCACCCCATGGAGGTGTTCCTCACCCCATGGATGTCTCCTTCAACCCGTGGCTGTGTCCTTCACCCCACGGATGTGTCCCTCACCCCATGGAGGTGTCCCTCACCCCATGGATGTCTCCTTCAACCCGTGGCTGTGTCCTTCACCCCATGGATGCGTCCTTCACCCCATGAAGGTGTCCCTCACCCCGTGGATGTGTCCCTCACCCCATGGATGTCTCCTTCACCCCATGGAGGTGTTCCTCACCCAATGGATGTCTCCTTCAACCCGTGGCTGTGTCCTTCACCCCATGGAGGTGTCCCTCACCCCGTGGATGTGTCCCTCACCCCACGGATGTCTCCTTCAACCCGTGGATGTGTCCCTCACCCCACGGATGTCTCCTTCAACCCATGGAGGTGTCCCTCACCCCGTGGATGTGTTCCTCACCCCATGGATGTCTCCTTCACCCCGTGGATGTGTCCTTCACCCCATGGAGGTGTCCCTCACCCCGTGGATGTGTCCCTCACCCCACGGATGTCTCCTTCAACCCCATGGATGTGTCCTTCACCCCATGGATGTCTCCTTCAACCCATGGATGTGTTCTTCACCCCACGGATGTGTCCCTCACCCCACGGAGGTGTCCCTCACCCCGTGGATGTGTCCCTCACCCCATGGATGTCTCCTTCACCCCATGGAGGTGTTCCTCACCCAATGGATGTCTCCTTCAACCCGTGGCTGTGTCCTTCACCCCATGGAGGTGTCCCTCACCCCGTGGATGTGTCCCTCACCCCACGGATGTCTCCTTCAACCCGTGGATGTGTCCCTCACCCCAGGGAGGTGTCCCTCACCCCGTGGATGTGTTCCTCACCCCATGGATGTCTCCTTCACCCCGTGGATGTGTCCTTCACCCCATGGAGGTGTCCCTCACCCCGTGGATGTGTCCCTCACCCCACGGATGTCTCCTTCAACCCATGGAGGTGTCCCTCACCCCAGGGAGGTGTCCTTCACCCCATGGAGGTGTTCCTCACCCCATGGATGTCTCCTTCACCCCGTGGATGTGTCCTTCACCCCATGGATGTCTCCTTCACCCCATGGATGTGTCCTTCACCCCGTGGATGTGTCCTTCACCCCATGGATGTCTCCTTCACCCCACGGATATGTCCCTCACCCCACGGATGTGTCCCTCACCCCACGGATGTGTCCCTCACCCCACGGAGGTGTCCCTCACCCCATGGATGTCTCCTTCAACCCGTGGACGTGTCCCTCACCCCACGGATGTCTCCTTCAACCCGTGGATGTGTCCCTCACCCCACGGATGTCTCCTTCAACCCATGGAGGTGTCCCTCACCCCGTGGATGTGTTCCTCACCCCATGGATGTCTCCTTCACCCCGTGGATGTGTCCTTCACCCCATGGAGGTGTCCCTCACCCCGTGGATGTGTCCCTCACCCCACGGATGTCTCCTTCAACCCATGGAGGTGTCCCTCACCCCAGGGAGGTGTCCTTCACCCCAGGGAGGTGTCCTTCACCCCATGGAGGTGTTCCTCACCCCATGGAGGTGTTCCTCACCCCATGGATGTCTCCTTCACCCCATGGATGTGTCCTTCACCCCATGGATGTCTCCTTCAACCCGTGGATGTCTCCTTCACCCCACGGATGTGTCCCTCACCCCAGGGAGGTGTCCCTCACCCCACGGAGGTGCCCCCCAACCCCTTGAAGTTGCCTCCCACCCTACCTGGGTGGGGTCGACGTGGGCGGGGATCTCGTAGGCCTCCTTGGCCCGGCGCAGGGCCTGGTGGAAGGTGACATCGGGGGAGTCCATGGTGACGGTGAGGACGGCGTCGTAGGCCAGGCGCAGTTTGGTGTTGTTGGCCAGGACGGGGTAGGGCAGGCGGCGGTAGGGCAGGGGGAAGGTGAGGGCGTCGTAGGGGATGAAGACGTAGGTGCCGTCGGCCATGCCCATGTCCTCGGCCTTCTCCAGGAGCACCCGCTGCTCCTCGCCGCCCAGCAGCACCGAGTGCATGCACATCACCACCGCTGCCGAGGAGAAGACAGGCGAGTGTCACGGCGGGGACAGCCCATCCACCTCCCCCAACCCCCGGCCTGCAGGAGCTCCTCGGTCAACCTTCAACCGGCGAGAGCGTGGACTTTCTCCATCCAGGCCCACCTGCTCCATCCTTCATCCAACCACCTCCATCCTTCTTCCATCTCCATCCATCCTTCCTCCATCCATCCGTGTCCACCACCTCCATCCATCCTTCCTCTCCCACCTCCTCCATCCTTCATCCAACCACCTCCATCCTTCTTCCATCTCCATCCATCCTTCCTCCACCCATCCGTGTCCACCACCTCCATCCATCCTTCCTCTCCCACCTCCTCCATCCTTCATCCAACCACCTCCATCTTTCTTCCATCTCCATCCATCCTTCCTCCATCCATCCGTGTCCACCACCTCCATCCATCCTTCCTCTCCCACCTCCTCCATCCTTCATCCAACCACCTCCATCCTTCTTCCATCTCCATCCATCCTTCCTCCATCCATCCGTGTCCACCACCTCCATCCATCCTTCCTCCATCCATCCGTGTCCACCACCTCCATCCATCCTTCCTCGTTCCATCCATGTCCACCTCCTCCATCCATCCTTCCTCCACCCATCCGTGTCCACCACCTCCATCCATCCTTCCTCTCCCACCTCCTCCATCCATCTTTCCTCGTTCCATCCATGTCCACCACCTCCATCCATCCTTCCTCTCCCACCTCCTCCATCTCCATCCATCCTTCCTCCATCCATCCGTGTCCACCACCTCCATCCATCCTTCCTCCATCTATCCGTGTCCACCACCTCCATCCATCCTTCCTCTCCCACCTCCTCCATCCATCTTTTCTCGTTCCATCCATGTCCACCTCCTCCATCCATCCTTCCTCCACCCATCTGTGTCCACCACCTCCATCCATCCTTCCTCTCCCACCTCCTCCATCCTTCATCCAACCACCTCCATCTTTCTTCCATCTCCATCCATCCTTCCTCCACCCATCTGTGTCCACCACCTCCATCCATCCTTCCTCTCCCACCTCCTCCATCCATCCTTCCTCGTTCCATCCATGTCCACCACCTCCATCCATCCTTCCTCTCCCATCTCCTCCATCCATCTTTTCTCGTTCCATCCATGTCCACCACCTCCATCCATCCTTCCTCCACCCATCCGTGTCCACCACCTCCATCCATCCTTCCTCTCCCACCTCCTCCATCCATCCTTCCTCGTTCCATCCATGTCCACCACCTCCATCCATCCTTCCTCTCCCACCTCCTCCATCCATCCTTCCTCGTTCCATCCATGTCCACCACCTCCATCCATCCTTCCTCTCCCACCTCCTCCATCCATCTTTCCTCGTTCCATCCATGTCCACCACCTCCATCCATCCTTCCTCCATCCATCCATGACCACCATCTCCATCCATCCTACCTCCATCCATCCATGCCCACCATGTCCACCCATCTTTCCTCTCCCACCTCCCTCATTCCATCCATGCCCACCATCTCCATCCACCCATCCATGTCCATGATCTCCATCCATCCATCCATCCATCCATCCCCACCATCTCCATCCATCCATCCATGCCCACCACTTCTGAACTTCCATCCATCCATCCATGCCCACCATCTCCATCCATCCATCCATCCTCTTCCATCTCCATCCATCCATCCTCTTCCATCTTCATCCATCCATCCATGCCCACCTCCATCCATCCATCCATCCATGCCCACCATCTCCATCCGTCCACCCATCCATCCATCCATCCATCCTCACCATCTCCATCCATCCATCCATCCATCCATGCCCACCATCTCCATCCATCCATCCTTCCATCCTCACCATCTCCATCCATCCATCCATCCATCCATCCATGCCCTTAATCTCCACCCATCCATCCTACCTCCATCCATCCATCCATCCATGCCCACCATCTCCATCCATCCATCCATCCATCCTCTTCCATCTTCATCCATCCATCCATGCCCACCTCCATCCATCCATCCATCCATCCATCCATCCTCTTCCATCTTCATCCATCCACCCATCCATGCCCACCATCTCCATCCATCCACCCATCCATCCATCCATCCATCCATCCTCACCATCTCCATCCATCCATCCATCCATCCATCCATCCTCACCATCTCCATCCATCCATCCATCCATCCATCCATCCATCCATCCATCCTCTTCCATCTCCATCCATCCATCCATGCCCACCACCTCCATCCATCCATCCTCTTCCATCTTCATCCATCCATCCATGCCCACCATCTCCATCCATCCATCCATCCATCCATCCTCTTCCATCTCCATCCATCCATCCATGCCCACCACCTCCATCCATCCATCCTCTTCCATCTTCATCCATCCATCCATGCCCACCTCCATCCATCCATCCATCCATCCCCACCATCTCCATCCATCCTCCCTCCATCTGTCCATGCCCACCACCTCCATCCATCCATCCATCCATCCATCCATCCGCACCATCTCCATCCATCTTTCATCTCCCACCTCCATCCCTCCATCCATGCCCACCACCTCCATCCATCCATCCATCCATCCATCCATCCATCCATCCGCACCATCTCCATCCATCTTTCATCTCCCACCTCCATCCCTCCATCCATGCCCACCACCTCCATCCATCCATCCATCCATCCATCCATCCATCCTCACCATCTCCATCCATCCATCCATGCCCACCATCTCCATCCATCCATCCATCCTCACCATCTCCATCCATCCATCCATCCTCACCATCTCCATCCATCCATCCATCCATCCATCCATCCATCCATCCATCCATCCTCTTCCATCTCCATCCATCCATCCATGCCCACCACCTCCATCCATCCATCCTCTTCCATCTCCATCCATCCATCCATGCCCACCTCCATCCATCCATCCATCCATCCCCACCATCTCCATCCATCCTCCCTCCATCTGTCCATGCCCACCACCTCCATCCATCCATCCATCCATCCATCCATCCACGCCCACCTCCCCCTCCTCCCCTCCCCCGCCCCGTTACCTCGGACGCCGTCGGCCCTCTGCACCCTCCTCAGCGCCTCCCGGGCCTCCTCCTCCTGACTCCCGGCCGTGGTGACGACGGTGACGGGCAGCCCCCGAGCCCGGAGGTCCTGGGCCAAGCCCTGCCCCACCTCGCGCCACATGTCCTGTGGGGCGGAGACTACGGCCACGTGGGCCCAACGGAAGAACCGGAAGACGGCGTGAAGTACCCCGGCGGGTTCCGGCATGGGGGTGACCAAGGTGTCCAACCCCTCCGCGTCACCCAAACAAGCCCAGGAGACCAAGGGCTTGTTCCAAGCGGTGGCCAAGAGCCCGGCGGCCCCACAAGTGGCCGGATTGAGGGGTCCCACCAATCCGGTGGCGTAGCGTTCGACGTTGAGTAGTCCCGTCACGGCCTGGGGGGTCCGACACGCTTCGGTCAACACCACCGCGTCCCACCAGTAGCCTTCGTTGAGGGTCGGGTCGCGGTTGAGACGGGCCACAGCCAAACGAGAGGCCACCTCGGGCAAAGCCCGGGCCAGGAGGGGGTCACAGGTCCAAGGACCCATCACCCCCACCTTGAAGGTGGCCCCCCAAGTCGGGGGTGGGTGGAGGAGGAGGAGGAGGAGAAGCAGGAGGAGGTGGGGAGGCCACCGGGGGTGATGGGAGAGGCGGAGGAGGAAGCTGGTGGAGATGGCACCGTGGTGGGAGGGGACGGTTTGGGAGGTGCCACCACTGTGGGAGATGCCACCACCGTGGGAGATGCCACCATGGGAGATGCCACCATGGGAGACACCGTTGGGTTGGGTGACACCATAGCTGTGGGAGATGCCACCACCGTGGGAGGTGCTGTCATTGGAGATGCCACCACCATGGGAGATGTCACTCTTCTGGGAGATGCCACAATGATAAGAGATGCCACCACCATGGGAGATGCTGTCATGGGAGATGCCACCACCATGGGAGATGTCACTCTTCTGGGAGATGCCACCACCATAAGAGATGCCACCACCATGGGAGATGCTGTCATTGGAGATGCCACCACTGTGGGAGATGCCACCACCATGGGAGATGCTGTCATGGGAGATGTCACTGCCATGGGAGATGCCACCAGCATGGGAGATGCCACCAGCATGGGAGATGCTGTCATGGGAGATGCCACCACCATGGGAGATGTCACTCTTCTGGGAGATGCCACAACGATAAGAGATGCCACCACCATGGGAGATGCTGTCTTGGGAGATGCCACCACCATGGGAGATGCTGTCTTGGGAGATGTCACCACTATGGGAGATGCCACCACCATGGGAGACGCCACCACTGTGGGAGATACTGTCATGGGAGATGCCACCGCCATGAGAGATGCTGTCTTGGGAGATGTCACCACTATGGGAGATGCTGTCATTGGAGATGCCACCACTGTGGGAGATGCCACCAATGTGGGAGATGCTGTCATTGGAGATGTCACTCTTCTGGGAGAGTCCACCACTGTGGGAGATGCCACCACTGTGGGAGATGCTGTCATTGGAGATGTCACTGCCATGGGAGATGCCACCACCATGGGAGATGCTGTCATGGGAGATGCCACCACTGTGGGAGATGTCACCACTGTGGGAGATGCTGTCATTGGAGATGCCACTGCCATGGGAGATGCCACCACCATGGGAGATGTCACTCTTCTGGGAGATGCCACAACGATAAGAGATGCCACCACCATGGGAGATGCTGTCATGGGAGATGTCACTGCCATGGGAGATGTCACTGCCATGGGAGATGCCACAACGATAAGAGATGCCACCACCATGGAAGATGCTGTCATGGGAGATGCCACCACTGTGGGAGATGTCACCACTGTGGGAGATGCTGTCATTGGAGATGTCACTGCCATGAGAGACGCCACCACCATGGGAGATGCCACCACCATGGGAGATGCCACCACCATGGGAGATGCTGTCATGGGAGATGCCACCACCATGGGAGATGTCACTCTTCTGGGAGATGCCACAACGATAAGAGATGCCACCACCGTGGGAGATGTTGTCATGGGAGATGCCACCGCCATCGGAGATGTCATCGCTGTGGCAGATGCCACCAGAAAAGGTGCCACCGCTGTGGGAGACGATGTCCCGGGGGATGCTGCCAGAAGGGCTGATGCCACCGCGGGGGACATCAGGGCCGCAGATGCCACCGCAGAAGAAGTCATCGTGGCCGCTGCCACCGTGGGAGGTGCCACCGTGGGGCCGCATGGTCCGGCGCTGGGGGGGGACGGTGGGGACGAGACGAGGGGTCCTCAGGCCCTGGGGGGCCGCGGGGGGAGACGGCGCCGTCCGGCGGTGTCCGGTGATGTCATCACCGTGGTGAGATGGGGACTCCTCCCGGGGGGTGGGGGGTCCTCAGGGTCGGGGGTCACCACCTGCGGGGGAAGGGGGAGGGGGGGGGTGAGAGGGGGACGGGGGGGGGGGGACACCCCCACCACTGATGGGGGTCCCCGGTCACCTCTGTCCCCTTTTTGGGGGGGTCCCAGACCCCCGTGTCCCCTTTTTTGGGGGGGGGGGGGGGTCACTCAGACCCCCATATGCCCTTTTTTGGGGGGTCCCAGACCCCTGTGTCCCCTTTTTGGGGGGTCGGGGTCCCAGACCCCTATGTTCCATTTTTGGGGGGGGGGGGTCACCCAGACCCCCATATCCCCTTTTTTGGGGGGTCCCAGACCCCTATGTCCCCTTTTTTGGGGTGGGGGGGTCACTCAGACCCCCATATCCCCTTTTTTGGGGGGTCCCAGACCCCCATGTGCCATTTTTGGGGGGTCCCAGACCCCCATGTCCCCATTTTTGGGGTGGGGGGGTCACTCAGACCCCCATATCCCCTTTTTGGGGGCTCCCAGACCCCCATGTGCCATTTTTGGGGGGTCCCAGACCCCTATGTCCCATTTTTGGGGTGGGGGGGTCACCCAGACCCCCATATCCCCTTTTTTTGGGAGTTCCATACCCCCATGTCCCCCTTTTTGGGGTGGGGGGGTTCACCCAGACCCCCATATCCCCTTTTTTGGGGGGTCCCAGACCCCTATGTCTCCCTTTTTTGGGGTGGAGGGGCCACTCAGACCCCCATATCCCCTTTTTTGGGAGGGACACACCCCCCATGTCCCCTTTTTGGGGGGGTCCCAGACCCCTATGTCCCATTTTTGGGGTGGGGGGGTCACCCAGACCCCCATATCCCCATTTTTGGGGGGTCCCAGACCCCCATATCCCCTTTTTGGGGGGTCCCAGACCCCTATGTCCCATTTTTGGGGTGGGGGGGTCACCCAGACCCCCATATCCCCATTTTTGGGGGGTCCCAGACCCCCATATCCCCTTTTTTTGGGGGTCCCAGACCCCCATATCCCCTTTTTTTGGGAGGGACACACCCCCCATGTCCCCTTTTTGGGGGGGTCCCGGACCCCCATATCCCCCTTTTTGGGGTGGGGGGGGTCACTCAGACCCCCATATCCCCTTTTTGGGGGCTCCCAGACCCCCATGTGCCATTTTTGGGGGGTCCCAGACCCCTATGTCCCATTTTTGGGGTGGGGGGGTCACCCAGACCCCCATATCCCCATTTTTGGGGGGTCCCAGACCCCTATGTTCCATTTTTGGGGGGGGGGCACCCAGACCCCCATATCCCCTTTTTTGGGGCGTCCCAGACCCCTATGTTCCATTTTTGGGGGGGGGGGGTCACTCAGACCCCCATATCCCCTTTTTGGGGGCTCCCAGACCCCCATGTGCCATTTTTGGGGGGTCCCAGACCCCTATGTCCCATTTTTGGGGTGGGGGGGTCACTCAGACCCCCATATCCCCTTTTTTGGGGGCTCCCAGACCCCCATGTGCCATTTTTGGGGGGTCCCAGACCCCTATGTCCCATTTTTTGGGGTGGGGGGGTCACCCAGACCCCCATATCCCCTTTTTGGGGGGTCCCAGACCCCTATGTCCCCTTTTTTGGGGTGGGGGGGTCACCCAGACCCCCATATCCCCTTTTTTGGGGGGGTCCCGGACCCCCATATCCCCGGAAGGGGGGGGGGGGGAGGAGTCGGCCCAGTGCCCCCCCCCCCGCCCCCCTGCTCCCATCATTCCCAGTGGCCCCATTAATCCCCCGGGGGGGGGGGGAGGAGGAGGGGGGGGGGGGTAAAACCGGGATTATCCCGCCCCTCCCCCCCCCAACCGGGGCGGTGGGGCCACGTGCGGCGGGGGGGGGGGGGGGGGGGGAGGGGTAAAAGAGGGGGTGACATACAGAGAGTGACACCCCCCCCCCCGTGTCACCCCCCCCCCGTGTCACCCCCACACTGTGTCACCCCCACACTGTGTCACCCCCCCCGTGTCACCCCCCCCCGTGTCACCCCCACACTGTGTCACCCTCATCCTGTGTCACCCCCCCCCGTGTCACCCCCCCCCGGTGTCACCCTGACACCGGGTGACACCCGCGCACTCTGTGTCACCCGAAAACCCGGTGACAGCCGCACTCCAGGGACACCCACAGCCCCTCTGTCACCCCCCACGCGTGACACCCCCACCCTGTGTCACCCCCACACCCCTGTGTCACCCACATTCGTCACACCCCCACACAGTGTGACACCCCCGGGGCTCTGTCACCCGCACACACTGTGTCACCCACACCCTGTGACACCCCCAACGGGTGTCACCCACACCGGGTGACACCCACACACCCGTGGGACACCCAATGTGACACCCACACACCACGTGTCACCCCGTAGCTGTGTGACACCTGCACACCCGGTGACACCCACACCCGTGGGACACCCCCACACAAGTGTGACACCCCCGAGCTCTGTCACCCGCACACACTGTGTCACCCACACCCTGTGACACCCCCAACGGGTGTCACCCACAACCTGTGACACCCCCCAACAGGTGTCACCCACACCGGGTGACACCCGCACACCCGTGGGACACCCAATGTGACACCCACACACCATGTGTCACCCCGTAGCTGTGACACCCGCACACCCGGTGACACCCACACCCGGTGACACCCACACACAGTGACACCCACACACAGTGTGACACCCCCAAGCTCTGTCACCCGCACACACTGTGTCACCCACACCCTGTGACACCCCCAACGGGTGTCACCCACAACCTGTGACACCCCCCAACGGGTGTCACACACACTGGGTGACACCCGCACACCCGTGGGACACCCAATGTGACACCCACACACCACGTGTCACCCCGTAGATGGGACACCCGCACACCCGGTGACACCCACACCCGTGGGACACCCCCACACAAGTGTGACACCCCCGAGCTCTGTCACCCGCGCACACTGTGTCACCCACACCCTGTGACACCCCCAACGGGTGTCACCCACAACCTGTGACACCCCCCAACGGGTGTCACACACGCCGGGTGACACCCGCACACCCGGTGACACCCACACCCGTGGGACACCCGCACACAGTGACACCCGCACACAAGTGTGACACCCCCAAGCTCTGTCACCCGCACACACTGTGTCACCCACACCCTGTGACACCCCCAACGGGTGTCACACACGCCGGGTGACACCCGCACACCCGTGGGACACCCAATGTGACACCCACACACCACGTGTCACCCCGTAGATGGGACACCCGCACACCCGGTGACACCCACACCCGTGGGACACCCCCACACAAGTGTGACACCCCCGAGCTCTGTCACCCGCGCACACTGTGTCACCCACACCCTGTGACACCCCCAACGGGTGTCACCCACAACCTGTGACACCCCCCAACGGGTGTCACACACGCCGGGTGACACCCGCACACCCGGTGACACCCACACCCGTGGGACACCCGCACACAGTGACACCCGCACACAAGTGTGACACCCCCAAGCTCTGTCACCCGCACACACTGTGTCACCCACACCCTGTGACACCCCCAACGGGTGTCACACACGCCGGGTGACACCCGCACACCCGTGGGACACCCAATGTGACACCCACACACCACGTGTCACCCCGTAGCTGTGTGACACCCGCACACCCGGTGACACCCACACACAGTGACACCCGCACACAGTGTGACACCCCCGAGCTCTGTCACCCGCACACACTGTGTCACCCACACCCTGTGACACCCCCCAACGGGTGTCACCCACGCCGGGTGACACCCGCACACCCGGTGACACCCACACCCGGTGACACCCACACACAGTGACACCCCCACACAGTGTGACACCCCCGAGCTCTGTCACCCGCACACACTGTGTCACCCACACCCTGTGACACCCCCCAACGGGTGTCACCCACGCCGGGTGACACCCGCACACCCGCTGTCACCCACCCCCGGTGACACCCACCCCCACCGTACAGCCGCACGGCGGTGACACCCGCACAGAGGGTGTCACCTCCCCCCCATTGTGTCACCCCGCGCCGCGTGTCACCCGCCGTGTCCCCGTGCCGGGCGCGGCGGCGGTGCCGGGTCAGGCGGTGCCATAATCCCGTCCCGGTTATTTCTGGCGCCTTCATCCCCCCCTCCCCCCCTCCCCCCTCCCCCCACCACGGCCGGGTCAGCCCTGTGCCACAGTCTGCACACGCGTGTGCCGGGACACGGCCCACACCCGCACACGTGTGTGTGTCAGGACACGTCTGACACCCGCACACGTGTGTGCGGGGACACATGTCACACCCGCACATACGTGTACAGGGACACATGTCACACCCGCACACGCATGTACGGGGACATGTCTCACACCGGCACACGTGTGTGTGTCAGGACACGTCTCACACCCGCACACGCGTGTGCACACACACACACACACACACACACACACAGCCCAGAAGGGCCCCCCGGGGGGGCTGCGAAATGGGAAAGGGGGGACCCGACACCCCATAGGGGACCCCAACAACCCCATAGGGGACCCAAATTTTCAGGGGGACCCCAATAGCCCATAGAGGACCTCAATACCCCATAGGGGACCCCAACACCCCCATAGGTGACACCGACACCCCATAGGGGACCCCAATAGCCCCATAGAGGACCCAAATACCCCATAGGAGACCCCAATACCCCATAGAGGACCCCAATACCCCATAGGGGACTCCAACACCACCATAGGGGACCCCAATACCCCATAGAGGACCCAAATACCCCATAGGGGACTCCAACACCACCATAGGGGAACCCAATAGCCCCATAGGTGACCCCAATACCCCATAGAGGACCCAAATACCCCATAGGAGACCCCAATACCCCATAGAGGACCCCAATACCCCATAAGGGACTCCAACACCACCATAGGGGACCCCAATAGCCCCATAGGTGACCCCAATACCCCATAGAGGACCCAAATACCCCATAGGGAACCCCAATACCCCCATAGGTGACACTGACACCCCATAGGGGACCCCAATAGTCCCATAGGGGACCCTAATGGCCCCAAAGGGGACCCAAATACCCCCATAGGGGACCCCAATACCCCATAGGGGGCTCCAATAGCCCATAGGGGACCCAAATACCCCCATGGGGAACCACAACACCCCCATAGGTGACACCGACACCCCATAGGGGACCCCAATAGCCCCATAGAGGACCCCAATGGCCCCAAAGGGGACCCAAATACCCCCATAGGGGACCCCAATAGCCCCATAGGGAACTCCAACACTCCCATAGGGGACCAAAATCGTTGGGGGGGGACCCCAAGAGCCCCATAGGGGACCCCAATAGCCCATAGAGGACCCAAATATCCCATAGGGGATCCAAATCGTCGGGGGGGGACACCAATAGCCCCATAGGGGACACCAATACCCCCATAGGGAACCCCAATACCCCCATAGGTGACACCGACACCCCATAGGGGACCCAAATAGCCCCATAGAGGACCCCAATAGCCCCATAGGGGACCCAAATACCCCCATAGGGGACACCAACACCCCCATAGGTGACACTGACACCCCATAGGGGACCCCAATAGCCCATAGAGGACCCCAATACCCCATAGGGGACTCCAATGGCCCCATAGGGGACCCCAATACCCCCATAGGGGACCCCAACACCCCCAGAGGTGACACCGACACCCCATAGGGGACCCAAATAGCCCCATAGGGGACCCCAGCACCCCCAGAGGTGACACTGACACCCCATAGGTGACACTGGCACCCCATAGGGGACCCCAATACCCCATAGAGGACCCCAATACCCCATAGGGGACTCCAATGGCCCCATAGGGGACCCCAATAGCCCCATAGGGGACCCAAATACCCCCATAGAGGACCCCAATACCCCATAGGGGACCCCAATAGCCCCATAGGGGACCCAAATACCCCCATAGAGGACCCCAACACCCCATAGGGGACTCCAATAGCCCCATAGGTGACACCGACGCCCCATAAGGGACCCCAATAGCCCCATAGGGGACCCCAGTACCCCATAGGGGACACCAGTAGCCCCAGAGGGGACCCAAATACCCCCATAGAGGACCCCAATACCCCATAGGGGACCCCAATAGCCCCATAGGGGACCCAAATACCCCCATAGAGACCCCAATACCCCATAGGGGACCCCAATAGCCCCATAGGGGACCCAAATACCCCCATAGAGGACCCCACCACCCCATAGGGGACTCCAATGGCCCCATAGGGGACCCAAATACCCCCATAGAGGACCCCAATGGGGGGGGGGGAGGGGGAAGGGGTCTCTTACCTTTTCTCAGGCCCCGGTGGGGGGTGGTGCTGTGGGGTGGGGGGGTTGGGGGGGGCGGGGATGGGGGATGTTGGGGGGGAGGGGGGGGGGGGGAAGGGCTCTGCCCCCCCCGTCCGTGTGGGTCCCCGCGCGGAGGCTGCCCCCAGGGTGCCCCCACGGCCACCAGAGCCCGTGTGCCACCGCCGCGGGGGGGGAGGGGGGGAGGGGGAGGGGGAGGGGGGGGGGACACCCTAATCCTCCCCTCCCCCCATCCCCCGTGGGTGTAATCAGCTTAACGAGGGGGGGGGAGGGGGGGGGGAGGCGGCAGCACCCACGGGGAGGGGGGTGGGGGGGGGGGGATAGGGGGAGGGGTGGGGGACATGGGGGGGACGTGGGGGGGACACGGGGGGGATGGGGACACGGGGGGGACATGGGGGGGACATGTGGGGACATGTGGGGGGGACACGGGGGGGGACCATGGGGGGGATGGGGGGACGGGGGGGCGGGGGGGATATGGGGGGTTGGGGGACATGGGGGGGACATGGGGGGTATGGGGGGGACACGGGGGGACATGGGGGGCGGGGGGGGCGGGGAAGGGGGTGAGGGGGATATGGGGGGGGTGAGGGACATGGGGGGGACACGGGGGGGGGACACGGGGGGGACATGTGGGGACGTGGGGGGACATGGGGGGATATGGGGGGGACACGGGGGGACATAGAGTGCGGGGGGGCGGGAAGGGGGTGGGGGGGATATGGGGGGGTGGGGGACATGAGGGGGACACGGGGGGACATGAGTGGACCTGGGGGGGGAAATGGGGGGACATGTGGGGGGGGACACGGGGGGACATGAGGGGGACATGGGGGGGCGGGGGATATGGGGGGGGGGGGACATGGGGGGGGACACCGGGGGGGGGGGGGGGGGAGATGGGGACCACGGGGGAGGGGACATGACATGGACCTGGGGGGGGGGACATGGGGGACGTGGGGGGGGATATGGG
>NW_028128850.1:27401-34901 GCF_965231255.1 Vanellus vanellus
GGGGAGGGGCGGGATAATCCCGGTTTTACCCCCCCCCCCCCTCCTCCTCTCCCCCCCCCGGGGGATTAATGGGGCCACTGGGAATGATGGGAGCGGGGGGGGGGGGGGGCACTGGGCCGACTCCTCCCCCCCCCCTTCCGGGGATATGGGGGTCCGGGACCCCCCCAAAAAAGGGGATATGGGGGTCTGGGTGACCCCCCCACCCCAAAAAGGGGGACATAGGGGTCTGGGACCCCCCAAAAAAGGGGATATGGGGGTCTGGGACCCCCCAAAAATGGGGATATGGGGGTCTGGGTGACCCCCCCACCCCAAAAATGGGACATAGGGGTCTGGGACCCCCCAAAAAGGGGATATGGGGGTCTGGGTGAGCCCCCCACCCCAAAAAGGGGGACATGGGGGTTCGGGACCCCCCAAAAAGGGGATATGGGGGTCTGAGTGACCTCCCCACCCCAAAAATGGGACATGGGGGTCGGGGACCCCCCCAAAAAGGGGACATGGGGGGTGTGTCCCTCCCAAAAAAGGGGATATGGGGGTCTGGGACCCCCCAAAAAGGGGATATGGGGGTCTGAGTGACCCCCCCCACCCCAAAAAGGGGGACGTAGGGGTCCGGGACCCCCCAAAAAAGGGGATATGGGGGTCTGGGACCCCCCAAAAAGGGGATATGGGGGTCTGAGTGACCCCCCCCCCCACCCAAAAATGGAACATAGGGGTCTGGGACCCCCCCAAAAAGGGGATATGGGGGTCTGGGTGAGCCCCCCCCACCCAAAAATGGAACATAGGGGTCTGGGACCCCCCAAAAAGGGGATATGGGGGTCTGGGTGACCCCCCCACCCCAAAAATGGGACATAGGGGTCTGGGACCCCCCCAAAAAAGGGGATATGGGGGTCTGGGACCCCCAAAAAAGGGGATATGGGGGTCTGGGTGACCCCCCCCACCCCAAAAAGGGGGACATGGGGGTCTGGGACCCCCCAAAAAAGGGGATATGGGGGTCTGGGTGACCCCCCCTACCCCAAAAATGGGACATAGGGGTCTGGGACCGCCCCAAAAAGGGGACATGGGGGGTGTGTCCCTCCCAAAAAAAGGTGATATGGGGGTCTGGGTGACCCCCCCCACCCCAAAAAAGGGGACATAGGGGTCTGGGACCCCCCAAAAAGGGGATATGGGGGTCTGAGTGGCCCCTCCACCCCAAAAAAGGGAGACATAGGGGTCTGGGACCCCCCAAAAAAGGGGATATGGGGGTCTGGGTGAACCCCCCCACCCCAAAAAGGGGGACATGGGGGTCTGGAACTCCCAAAAAAAGGGGATATGGGGGTCTGGGTGACCCCCCCACCCCAAAAATGGGACATAGGGGTCTGGGACCCCCCAAAAATGGCACATGGGGGTCTTGGACCCCCCCAAAAAGGGGATATGGGGGTCTGAGTGACCCCCACCCACCCCAAAAAAGGGGACACGGGGGTCTAGGACCCCCCAAAAAGGGGATATGGGGGTCTGAGTGACCCCCCCCACCCAAAAATGGAACATAGGGGTCTGGGACCCCCCCAAAAAGGGGATATGGGGGTCTGAGACCCCCAAAAAGGGGATATGGGGGTGTGAGTGACCCCCACCCACCCCAAAAAAGGGGACATAGGGGTCTGGGACCCCCCAAAAAAGGGGATATGGAGGTCTGGGACCCCCCCAAAAAAGGGGACAGAGGTGACCGGGGACCCCCATCAGTGGTGGGGGTGTCCCCCTCCCCCCCATCCCCCTCTCACCCCCCCCCTCCCCCTTCCCCCGCAGGTGGTGACCCCCGACCCTGAGGACCCCCCACCCCCCGGGAGGAGTCCCCATCTCACCACGGTGATGACATCACCGGACACCGCCGGACGGCGCCGTCTCCCCCCGCGGCCCCCCAGGGCCTGAGGACCCCTCGTCTCGTCCCCACCGTCCCCCCCCAGCGCCGGACCATGCGGCCCCACGGTGGCACCTCCCACGGTGGCAGCGGCCACGATGACTTCTTCTGCGGTGGCATCTGCGGCCCTGATGTCCCCCGCGGTGGCATCAGCCCTTCTGGCAGCATCCCCCGGGACATCGTCTCCCACAGCGGTGGCACCTTTTCTGGTGGCATCTGCCACAGCGATGACATCTCCGATGGCGGTGGCATCTCCCATGACAGCGTCGCCCACGGTGGTGGCATCTCCCATGGTGGTGGCATCTCCCATGACAGCATCTCCCATGGTGGTGGCATCTCTTATCGTTGTGGCATCTCCCAGAAGAGTGACATCTCCCATGGTGGCGGCATCTCCCATGGCAGTGGCATCTCCAATGACAGCATCTCCCACAGTGGTGACATCTCCCACAGTGGTGGCATCTCCCATGACAGCATCTCCCATGGTGGTGGCATCTCCCATGGCAGTGACATCTCCAATGACAGCATCTCCCACAGTGGTGACATCTCCCACAGTGGTGGCATCTCCCATGACAGCATCTCCCATGGTGGTGGCATCTCCCATGGCAGTGACATCTCCAATGACAGCATCTCCCACAGTGGTGGCATCTCCCACAGTGGTGGCATCTCCCATGACAGCATCTCCCATGCTGGTGGCATCTCCCATGCTGGTGGCATCTCCCATGGCAGTGACATCTCCCATGACAGCATCTCCCATGGTGGTGGCATCTCCCACAGTGGTGGCATCTCCAATGACAGCATCTCCCATGGTGGTGGCATCTCTTATGGTGGTGGCATCTCCCAGAAGAGTGACATCTCCCATGGTGGTGGCATCTCCCATGACAGCATCTCCCATGGTGGTGGCATCTCTTATCATTGTGGCATCTCCCAGAAGAGTGACATCTCCCATGGCAGTGACATCTCCCATGACAGCACCTCCCACGGTGGTGGCATCTCCCACAGCTATGGTGTCACCCAACCCAACGGTGTCTCCCATGGTGGCATCTCCCATGGTGGCATCTCCCACGGTGGTGGCATCTCCCACAGTGGTGGCACCTCCCAAACCGTCCCCTCCCGCCACGGTGCCATCTCCACCAGCTTCCTCCTCCGCCTCTCCCATCACCCCCGGTGGCCTCCCCACCTCCTCCTGCTTCTCCTCCTCCTCCTCCTCCACCCACCCCCGACTTGGGGGGCCACCTTCAAGGTGGGGGTGATGGGTCCTTGGACCTGTGACCCCCTCCTGGCCCGGGCTTTGCCCGAGGTGGCCTCTCGTTTGGCTGTGGCCCGTCTCAACCGTGACCCGACCCTCAACGAAGGCTACTGGTGGGACGCGGTGGTGTTGACCGAAGCGTGTCGGACCCCCCAGGCCGTGACGGGACTACTCAACGTCGAACGCTACGCCACCGGATTGGTGGGACCCCTCAATCCGGCCACTTGTGGGGCCGCCGGGCTCTTGGCCACCGCTTGGAACAAGCCCTTGGTCTCCTGGGCTTGTTTGGGTGACGCGGAGGGGTTGGACACCTTGGTCACCCCCATGCCGGAACCCGCCGGGGTACTTCACGCCGTCTTCCGGTTCTTCCGTTGGGCCCACGTGGCCGTAGTCTCCGCCCCACAGGACATGTGGCGCGAGGTGGGGCAGGGCTTGGCCCAGGACCTCCGGGCTCGGGGGCTGCCCGTCACCGTCGTCACCACGGCCGGGAGTCAGGAGGAGGAGGCCCGGGAGGCGCTGAGGAGGGTGCAGAGGGCCGACGGCGTCCGAGGTAACGGGGCGGGGGAGGGGAGGAGGGGGAGGTGGGCGTGGATGGATGGATGGATGGATGGATGGATGGATGGATGGATGGAGGTGGGCATGGATGGATGGATGAAGATGGAAGAGGATGGATGGATGGATGGATGGATGGATGGATGGATGGATGGATGGAGGTGGTGGGCATGGATGGAGGGATGGAGGTGGGAGATGAAAGATGGATGGAGATGGTGCGGATGGATGGATGGATGGATGGATGGATGGATGGATGGAGGTGGTGGGCATGGACAGATGGAGGGAGGATGGATGGAGATGGTGGGGATGGATGGATGGATGGATGGAGGTGGGCATGGATGGATGGATGAAGATGGAAGAGGATGGATGGATGGAGGTGGTGGGCATGGATGGATGGATGGAGATGGAAGAGGATGGATGGATGGATGGATGGATGGAGGTGGGCATGGATGGATGGATGAAGATGGAAGAGGATGGATGGATGGAGGTGGTGGGCATGGATGGATGGATGAAGATGGAAGAGGATGGATGGATGGAGGTGGTGGGCATGGATGGATGGATGGAGATGGAAGAGGATGGATGGATGGATGGATGGATGGATGGATGGATGGAGATGGTGAGGATGGATGGATGGATGGATGGATGGAGATGGTGAGGATGGATGGATGGATGGATGGGTGGATGGATGGAGATGGTGGGGATGGATGGATGGATGGATGGAGATGGTGGGCATGGATGGATGGATGGAGATGGTGAGGATGGATGGATGGATGGATGGATGGAGATGGTGGGGATGGATGGATGGATGGATGGAGATGGTGAGGATGGATGGATGGGTGGATGGGTGCATGGATGGAGATGGTGGGCATGGATGGATGGATGGATGGATGGAAGTGGTGGGCATGGATGGATGAATGGATGGAGGTGGGAGAGGAAAGATGGATGGAGATGGTGGGCATGGATGGATGGTTGGATGGAGATGGTGGCACATGGATGGATGGACGGATGTTCAGAAGTGGTGGGCATGGATGGATGGATGGAGATGGTGGGGATGGATGGATGGATGGATGGAGGTGGGAGAGGAAAGATGGGTGGACATGGTGGGCATGGATGGATGGAGGTAGGATGGATGGAGATGGTGGGCATGGATGGATGGATGGAGGTGGGAGAGGAAGGATGGATGGAGGTGGTGGACACAGATGGGTGGAGGAAGGATGGATGGAGGAGGTGGGAGAGGAAGGATGGATGGAGGTGGTGGACACGGATGGGTGGAGGAAGGATGGATGGAGGTGGGAGAGGAAGGATGGATGGAGGTGGTGGACATGGATGGAACGAGGAAGGATGGATGGAGGAGGTGGGAGAGGAAGGATGGATGGAGGTGGTGGACACGGATGGGTGGAGGAAGGATGGATGGAGGAGGTGGACATGGATGGAACGAGGAAGGATGGATGGAGGTGGTGGACATGGATGGAACGAGGAAAGATGGATGGAGGAGGTGGGAGAGGAAGGATGGATGGAGGTGGTGGACACGGATGGGTGGAGGAAGGATGGATGGAGGAGGTGGACATGGATGGAACGAGGAAGGATGGATGGAGGTGGTGGACACGGATGGATGGAGGAAGGATGGATGGAGGTGGTGGACACGGATGGATGGAGGAAGGATGGATGGAGATGGAAGAAAGATGGAGGTGGTTGGATGAAGGATGGAGGAGGTGGGAGAGGAAGGATGGATGGAGGTGGTGGACACGGATGGATGGAGGAAGGATGGATGGAGATGGAAGAAGGATGGAGGTGGTTGGATGAAGGATGGAGGAGGTGGGAGAGGAAGGATGGATGGAGGTGGTGGACACGGATGGGTGGAGGAAGGATGGATGGAGGAGGTGGACACGGATGGATGGAGGAAGGATGGATGGAGATGGAAGAAGGATGGAGGTGGTTGGATGAAGGATGGAGGAGGTGGGAGAGGAAGGATGGATGGAGGTGGTGGACACGGATGGGTGGAGGAAGGATGGATGGAGGAGGTGGACACGGATGGATGGAGGAAGGATGGATGGAGATGGAAGAAGGATGGAGGTGGTTGGATGAAGGATGGAGGAGGTGGGAGAGGAAGGATGGATGGAGGTGGTGGACACGGATGGGTGGAGGAAGGATGGATGGAGGAGGTGGACATGGATGGAACGAGGAAGGATGGATGGAGGTGGTGGACACGGATGGATGGAGGAAGGATGGATGGAGGTGGTGGACACGGATGGATGGAGGAAGGATGGATGGAGATGGAAGAAAGATGGAGGTGGTTGGATGAAGGATGGAGGAGGTGGGAGAGGAAGGATGGATGGAGGTGGTGGACACGGATGGATGGAGGAAGGATGGATGGAGATGGAAGAAGGATGGAGGTGGTTGGATGAAGGATGGAGGAGGTGGGAGAGGAAGGATGGATGGAGGTGGTGGACACGGATGGGTGGAGGAAGGATGGATGGAGGAGGTGGACACGGATGGATGGAGGAAGGATGGATGGAGATGGAAGAAGGATGGAGGTGGTTGGATGAAGGATGGAGGAGGTGGGAGAGGAAGGATGGATGGAGGTGGTGGACACGGATGGGTGGAGGAAGGATGGATGGAGGAGGTGGACACGGATGGATGGAGGAAGGATGGATGGAGATGGAAGAAGGATGGAGGTGGTTGGATGAAGGATGGAGGAGGTGGGAGAGGAAGGATGGATGGAGGTGGTGGACACGGATGGGTGGAGGAAGGATGGATGGAGATGGAAGAAGGATGGAGGTGGTTGGATGAAGGATGGAGGAGGTGGGAGAGGAAGGATGGATGGAGGTGGTGGACATGGATGGGTGGAGGAAGGATGGATGGAGGTGGTGGACACGGAGGGATGGAGGAAGGATGGATGGAGATGGAAGAAAGATGGAGGTGGTTGGATGAAGGATGGAGGAGGTGGGAGAGGAAGAATGGATGGAGGTGGTGGACACGGATGGGTGGAGGAAGAATGGATGGAGGTGGTGGACATGGATGGATGGAGGAAGGATGGATGGAGATGGAAGAAAGATGGAGGTGGTTGGATGAAGGATGGAGCAGGTGGGCCTGGATGGAGAAAGTCCACGCTCTCGCCGGTTGAAGGTTGACCGAGGAGCTCCTGCAGGCCGGGGGTTGGGGGAGGTGGATGGGCTGTCCCCGCCGTGACACTCGCCTGTCTTCTCCTCGGCAGCGGTGGTGATGTGCATGCACTCGGTGCTGCTGGGCGGCGAGGAGCAGCGGGTGCTCCTGGAGAAGGCCGAGGACATGGGCATGGCCGACGGCACCTACGTCTTCATCCCCTACGACGCCCTCACCTTCCCCCTGCCCTACCGCCGCCTGCCCTACCCCGTCCTGGCCAACAACACCAAACTGCGCCTGGCCTACGACGCCGTCCTCACCGTCACCATGGACTCCCCCGATGTCACCTTCCACCAGGCCCTGCGCCGGGCCAAGGAGGCCTACGAGATCCCCGCCCACGTCGACCCCACCCAGGTAGGGTGGGAGGCAACTTCAAGGGGTTGGGGGGCACCTCCGTGGGGTGAGGGACACCTCCCTGGGGTGAGGGAAACATCCTTGGGGTGAGGGACACCTCCCTGGGGTGAGGGACACCTCCGTGGGGTGAGGGACACCTCCGTGGGGTGAAGGACACATCCACGGGTTGAAGGAGACATCCATGGGGTGAAGGAGACATCCATGGGGTGAAGGACACATCCACGGGGTGAAGGAGACATCCATGGGGTGAGGAACACCTCCATGGGGTGAAGGACACCTCCCTGGGGTGAGGGACACC
>NW_028128850.1:39901-73229 GCF_965231255.1 Vanellus vanellus
AGTCATGGGTGGCCATGGCTGACCATAGATGGCCATGGCTGACCATAGATGGCCACGGGTGACCATGGTGGGCATCCATGACCATAAGCAGTCATAGGTGGCTGACCGTAGGTGGCCACGGGTGACCATGGTGGGCATCCATGACCATAAACAGTCATGCGTGGCCATGGCTGACCATAGATGGCCATGGCTGACCATAGGTGGCCACGGGTGACCATGGTGGGCATCTATGACCATAAACAGTCATGAGTGGCCATGGCTGACCATAGATGGCCATGGCTGACCATAGATGGCCACAGGTGACCATGGTGGGCATCCATGACCATAAGCAGTCATAGGTGGCTGACTGTAGGTGGCCACGGGTGACCATGGTGGGCATCCATGACCATAAACAGTCATGAGTGGCCATGGCTGACCATAGATGGCCACGGGTGACCATGGTGGGCATCCATGACCATAAGCAGTCATAGGTGGCCATGGGTGGCCTTACATTCCTTGGTGGCTCCTCTGGGCCACCCCACCCTTCACCCCCTTCCTCTCTCCGGCACAGGGGTAGACGCCACCTTCGTCCTCCTCATGTTTGTCCTCATCTCCGCCCTCATCGCGGCCGGGGCTGCCCTCGCCTGCTTCATCAGGTGGGTGCCACCACCCCATGGGGTGCTGTGGGGGGCTGAGGAGGGGACCTGGGGGAGGTACAGGGTTCCCGACGGGGGGGTGGGGTGGGGTGGGGTGGTGGACACCTCAGCAGCTTCCGTGTCCCCTTCCTACAGGCGCCGCATCCAGCAGGCCCAGCTGATGAAGGGACCCAACAAGATCATCCTCACCATGGAGGACCTGACCTTCATCAACACCCAGAGCAGCAAACGGGTGAGGAACGGGGTGGGGGGACGACCCACACAGGGGGACTTCTGGGGTGGCCACGTTGGCTCAGGGATTCGATGGCCCCCGAGGCGGTTGGAAAGGAGACCCTGTGGCCTGGAATCTGCCCCGTGGTCAATCTTGGCTTTGGGAGGAGAACCATAGGCTGGTGGGACCCAAGGGGTGACGTGTCCCCATGGTTGATGGTCCCCATGGCCGATGGTCTCCGTGGCCTGGTGTCTTCCCTGTAGACAAGCCGGCCTTGGGGAGGAGACCTAGGGACTGGCAGGTCCCCATGGGTGGCAGGTCCCCATGGGGGACATATCTCAAGTGTCCCTGTGACCTAAGGGGGTCCCTGTGACCAAGATCTGCCTTGAGAGGTGACCTATAGGCTGATGGGTCCCCATGTGTGATGTGTCCCTCTGGGTGACGTGTCCCCATGGCACGAGGTGTCCCCCAAGGCCAGGCCCTGCCCTGGGAGAAGATCCAGGGGCTGGTGGGTCCCCATGGATGACGTGTCCCCATGGCCTGAGGTCTGTCCCTCTGGGTGACGTGTCCCCATGGCACGAGGTGTCCCCCAAGGCCAGGTTCTGCCCTGGGAGAAGATCCACGGGCTGGTGGGTCCCCATGGGTGACGTGTCCCCATGGCCTGAGGTGCGTCCCTCTGGGTGACGTGTCCTCATGGTATGAGGTGTGTCCCTCTGGGTGATGTGTCCCCATGGCACGAGGTGTCCCCCAAGGCCAGGCTCTGCCCTGGGAGAAGATCCACGGGCTGGTGGGTCCCCATGGGTGACGTGTCCCCATGGGCTGAGGTGCATCCCTCTGGGTGACGTGTCCTCATGGTATGAGGTGTGTCCCTCTGGGTGATGTGTCCCCATGGCACGAGGTGTCCCCCAAGGCCAGGCTCTGCCCTGGGAGAAGATCCACTGGCTGGTGGGTCCCCATGGGTGACGTGTCCCCATGGCCTGAGGTCTGTCCCTCTGGGTGACGTGTCCCCATGGCACGAGGTGTCCCCCAAGGCCAGGTTCTGCCCTGGGAGAAGATCCACGGGCTGGTGGGTCCCCATGGGTGACGTGTCCCCATGGCCTGAGGTACGTCCCTCTGGGTGACGTGTCCTCATGGTATGAGGTGTGTCCCTCTGGGTGACAGTTCCCCATGGCACGAGGTGTCCCCCAAGGCCAGGTTCTGCCCTGGGAGAAGATCCAGGGGCTGGTGGGTCCCCATGGGTGACGTGTCCCCATGGCCTGAGGTACGTCCCTCTGGGTGACATGTCCTCATGGTATGAGGTGTGTCCTCTCGGTGATGTGTCCCCATGGCACGAGGTGTCCCCCAAGGCCAGGCCCTGCCCTGGGAGAAGATCCACAGGCTGGTGGGTCCCCATGGGTGACGTGTCCCCATGGCCTGAGGTCTGTCCCTCTGGGTGACGTGTCCTTATGGTATGAGGTGTGTCCCTCTGGGTGATGTGTCCCCATGGCACGAGGTGTCCCCCAAGGCCAGGCCCTGCCCTGGGAGAAGATCCACAGGCTGGTGGGTCCCCATGGGTGACGTGTCCCCATGGCCTGAGGTCTGTCCCTCTGGGTGACGTGTCCTTATGGTATGAGGTGTGTCCCTCTGGGTGATGTGTCCCCATGGCACGAGGTGTCCCCCAAGGCCAGGCTCTGCCCTGGGAGAAGATCCACGGGCTGGTGGGTCCCCATGGGTGACGTGTCCCCATGGCCTGAGGTGCGTCCCTCTGGGTGACGTGTCCTCATGATATCAGGTGTGTCCTCTGGGTGACGTGTCCCCATGGCACGAGGTGTCCCCCAAGGCCAAGCTCTGCCCTGGGAGAAGATCCACGGGCTGGTGGGTCCCCATGGGTGACGTGTCCCCATGGCCTGAGGTGCGTCCCTCTGGGTGACGTGTCCTCATGGTATGAGGTGTGTCCCTCTGGGTGACGTGTCCCCATGGCACGAGGTGTCCCCCAAGGCCAAGCTCTGCCCTGGGAGAAGATCCACGGGCTGGTGGGTCCCCATGGGTGACGTGTCCCCATGGCCTGAGGTGCGTCCCTCTGGGTGACGTGTCCTCATGGTATGAGGTGTGTCCCTCTGGGTGATGTGTCCCCATGGCACGAGGTGCCCCGCCGTGTCCCCACGGGCCGCATCCTGACCTGTCACCACGCGCTAGGTGGATGGCAGCCGCACCAGCCTGGCCGGCCGCAGCGGGGCGGACACCAAGAGCATCAAGAGCTTGACCGCAGCCCCCGACACCACCAACGTGGCCATTGCCGAGGTAAGATGGCCCCTCCTCCTCTTCCCCCTGTGGTGCGGGCGTGTCCCCGTGGCGTGTCCCCCCCCACCCCTTCAACCCCCCCACCCCCCAACCCCGTCACCCCAACCCCCTTTCCCCACCTGCCACCTCCGGGGGCGACAAGGCAGGGCCACCTCCGTAGGGACGTCCCCACCTCCCACCCAACCCCTATGAGTGCCCCCCGCCCCCCCCCCCCCCCCCGCCCCATCCCGGCTGGATGATTGACAGCTCGGCGGCCATGATTGACAGCCGCCTCCCGCCCTTTCCCGCAGGGAACCGAAAACTCGAAGGGCAACAGCCACCTCCCCCTCCTCCTCCTTTTGTTTAACCAACAGGGCCTTGTCGCCTCCGTGCAGGTAAGTCGAAAAAGCGGCAAACCCCACCCTTTTTCCCCCACCCCCCCCCCCCCAAAAATTGACCCTGCCCTGCTCCACCCCACCCCACTCCACCCCCACCACCCCTTCCCTCGCCACGGCCCCGCCGTGGGCAAAAAAATGGAGCCGGGGTTTTTTGAGGGTTTTGGGTTTTGGATGAATGGATGGAGGTTCTCCAGTTGGGTTGTGCGTCGGGTTGGGGATGAGGCGGGGAGGACGTGGAGTGTCCCTGTCCCCGCCGTGACGCCCACCACGGGTGTCCCTGTAGGGTCCCCCATGGCCTCGGGGTGGGGCTGGTCCACGGGGGGTTCTCGGACCTCACCCCGCTCTGTCCCTCAGGGCGACTGGGTCTGGCTGAAGAAGTTCCCCGGTGACCAGCATGGTGAGGTCAAACCGGCCACCAAGTTGGCCTTCTGCAAGGTGAGGGGGTCATGGGGACAATGCTAGGTCATGGGGGACAATGTTGAGTCATGGTGGACAACGTTGCGTCATGGTGGACAACGTTGGGTCATGCGGGACAACGTTGGGTCATGGGGGACAACGTTGGGTCATGGGGGACAATGTTGAGTCATGGCGGACAACGTTGGGTCATGGGAACACCACTGGGTCATGGGGGGCAACGTTGAGTCATGGTGGACAACGTTGGGTCATGTGGGACAATGTTGGGTCATGGGGGACAACGTTGGGTCATGGGGACACCACTGAGTCCTGGTGGACAACGTTGGGTCATGGGGACACCACTGGGTCATGGGGGACAACGTTGGGTCATGGTGGACAACGTTGGGTCATGGGGGACAACGTTGGGTCATGGAGACAACGTTGGGTCATGGGGGACGTCATTGGGTCATGGTGGACAACGTTGGGTCATGGGGGACACCTCTGGGTCATGGGGGACAACGTTGGGTCATGGTGGACACCACTGGGTCATGGGGACACCACTGAGTCATGGGGGAGAACGTTGGATCACGGGGACAACACGGGATCTTGGGGACACCAGTGGGTCATGGGGGACAACGTTGGGTCATGGTGGACAACGTTGGGTCGTGAGGACACCAGTGGGTCATGGGGGACAACGTTGGGTCATGGTGGACACCACTGGGTCATGGGGACACCACTGGGTCATGGGGGAGAACGTTGGATCACGGGGACAACACGGGATCTTGGGGACACCAGTGGGTCATGGGGGACAACGTTGGGTCATGGGACACCACTGGGTCGTGGGGGACAATGTTGGGTCATGGGGGACAATTTTGAGTCCTGGTGGACAACATTGGGGTATGGGGACACCACTGGGTCATGGGGGACAACGTTGGGTCATGGAGACAACGTTGGGTCATGGGGGACATCACTGGGTCATGGTGGACAATGTTGGGTCGTGAGGACACCAGTGGGTCATGGGGGACAACGTTGGGTCATGGGGACACCACTGAGTCATGGGGGAGAACGTTGGATCACGGGGACAACACGGGATCTTGGGGACACCAGTGGGTCATGGGGACAACGTTGGGTCACGGTGGACAACGTTGGGTCATGGGACACCACTGAGTCATGGCGGACAACGTTGGGTCATGGGGACACCACTGAGTCATGGGGACACCAGTGGGTCATGGGGGACAACGTTGGGTCATGGGGGACATCATTGGGTCATGGTGGACAACGTTGGGTCGTGAGGACACCAGTGGGTCATGGGGGACAACACTGGGTCATGGGGACACCACTGGGTCATGGGGGACAACATTGGGTCATGGGGACACCACTGGGTCATGGGGGACAACGTTGGGTCATGGAGACAACGTTGGGTCATGGGGGACGTCATTGGGTCATGGTGGACAACGTTGGGTCGTGAGGACACCAGTGGGTCATGGGGGACAACGTTGGGTCATGGGGACACCACTGAGTCATGGGGGAGAATGTTGGATCACGGGGACAACACGGGATCTTGGGGACACCAGTGGGTCATGGGGACAACGTTGGGTCACGATGGACAACGTTGGGTCATGGGGGACACCCCTGGGTCATGGGGGACAACGTTGGGTCATGGGGACACCACTGGGTGATGGGGGACAACGTTGGGTCATGGAGACAACGTTGGGTCATGGGGGACATCATTGGGTCATGGTGGACAACGTTGGGTCATGAGGACACCAGTGGGTCATGGGGACAACGTTGGGTCACGGGGGACAACGTTGGGTCATGGGGGACATCGCTTGGTCATGGGGGACACCTCTGGGGGACATGGGGGACACCTCTGGGTCATGGGGGACAATGCTGGAAGCCATGGGGGTCAACACCAGACCATGGTAGGACAATGTCAAGCCATGGGGATGGGGACTGGGACAATTCTGGACCATGGTGGGACAAGGTCAGGCCAGAAGTGGCCAACAGATGGCCCCGGGGCCAACACCGGGCCCCGTCCCACGTGTCCTCTGGCCCGGGACAGTTGCGTGACCTACGCCACGAGAACGTCAACCTCTTCTTGGGCTTCTTCCACGACTGCGGCATCTTCGCCATCGTCTCGGAGCACTGCTCCCGCGGCAGCCTGGAGGATCTGCTGCGCAACGAGGACATGAAGCTGGACTGGATGTTCAAGTCCTCCCTCCTCATCGACCTCATCAAGGTGACCACCCAGCGGGGACGGGGTTGGAGGGCGGGGGGGGGGGGACGACACGCGCGGTGGGGGTAGCGGCAGCAAGCGTGGTGGCCACGGGAGCGGAGGTGGATGGGGTGGGGCTGGTGGGCATGGTGATGGACTTGGGGTGGTGGCCACGGTGGTCTTGGGGGCTGGGGTGGGGCTGGTGGGCATGGTGATGGACTTGGGGTGGTGGCCATGGTGGTCTTGGGGGCTGGGGTGGGGCTGGTGGCCATGGTGATGGACTTGGTGGTGGCCGTGGTGGTCCTAGTGGCTGTGGTGGTGCTGGTGGCCATGGTGATGGACTTGGGGTGGTGGCCACGGTGGTCTTGGGGGCTGGGGTGGGGCTGGTGGCCATGGTGATGGACTTGGTGGTGGCCATGGTGGTCTTGATGGCTGTGGTGGTGCTGGTGGCCATGGTGATGGACTTGGTGGTGGCCATGGTGGTCCCAGTGGCTGTGGTGGTGCTGGTGGCCATGGTGATGGACTTGGGGTGGTGGCCATGGTGGTCTTGGTGGCAGTGGTGGTGCTGGTGGCCATGGTGATGGACTTGGTGGTGGCCATGGTGGTCTTGGGGGCTGGGGTGGGGCTGGTGGCCATGGTGATGGACTTGGTGGTGGCCATGGTGGTCTTGGGGGCTGGGGTGGGGCTGGTGGCCATGGTGATGGACTTGGGGTGGTGGCCACGGTGGTCCTAGTGGCTGTGGTGGTGCTGGTGGCCATGGTGATGGACTTGGGGTGGTGGCCACGGTGGTCTTGGGGGCTGGGGTGGGGCTGGTGGGCATGGTGATGGACTTGGTGGTGGCCATGGTGGTCTTGGGGGCTGGGGTGGGGCTGGTGGCCATGGTGATGGACTTGGTGGTGGCCATGGTGGTCTTGGGGGCTGGGGTGGGGCTGGTGGCCATGGTGATGGACTTGGGGTGGTGGCCATGGTGGTCTTGGGGGCTGAAGTGGGGCTGGTGGGCATGGTGATGGACTTGGGGTGGTGGCCATGGTGGTCTTGGGGGCTGGGGTGGTGCTGGTGGCCATGGTGATGGACTTGGGGTGGTGGCCATGGTGGTCTTGGGGGCTGGGGTGGGGCTGGTGGGCATGGTGATGGACTTGGTGGTGGCCATGGTGGTCTTGGTGGCTGGGGTGGTGCTGGTGGCCATGGTGATGGACTTGGTGGTGGCCGTGGTGGTCCCAGTGGCTGTGGTGGTGCTGGGGACCATGGTGATGGACTTGGGGTGGTGGCCGTGGTGGTCCCAGTGGCTGTGGTGGTGCTGGTGGCCATGGTGATGGACTTGGGGTGGTGGCCATGGTGGTCTTGGGGGCTGTGGTGGTGCTGGTGGCCATGGTGATGGACTTGGGGTGGTGGCCATGGTGGTCTTGGGGGCTGGGGTGGGCCTGGTGGCCATGGTGATGGACTTGGGGTGGTGGCCATGGTGGTCTTGGTGGCTGTGGTGGTGCTGGTGGCCATGGTGATGGACCTGGTGGTGGCCGTGGTGGTCTTGGTGGCTGTGGTGGTTCTGGTGGCCATGGTGGTGTCCATGGTGGTGGCCATGACGGTGGTGGCCATGGTAGCTCTGACCATGGCAGTGATGGCCATGGCATTAACCACGGTGGTGGCCCTGGTGGCGGCCCCGATGGTGGCCACAGCGGTGGCCACAGCAACCACCACCACGGCATTAACCACAGTGGCGTCCACCGTGCTCTCCGCATTGTGGCCACACCCCCACCGCCCACCCTGATGGTTGGCCACCCCCAGTGAGCGGCCGGCTGTGGGGTGCTGACGGTGGCCCCCTTGGCCCCCCTCGTTGCCACCCCCTCCCCCCAGGGCATGAGGTACCTCCACCACCGCGACGTGGTCCACGGCCGCCTCAAGTCCCGCAACTGCGTGGTGGACGGCCGCTTCGTCCTCAAGGTCACCGACCACGGCTACAACGAGCTGCTGGAGGCCCAGCGGGTGGTCCCCCCCACCCCCCAGCCCCAGGGTGAGGGCGGGGCCCGCAGGGGCGGAGCCTGGAGGGGTGGAGCCCCCCAGGGGGTGGGGCTCTTGGAAGGGTGGGACCACCTCCGCCTCCTCTTTCTCAACCTTTGTCGGAGGTCCAGTGGGTTTTCTCCCCTCCCCCACCCCCACCCCCACCCCCACCCCCAACCCCAGGGGGAGGGCGGGGCCCGCAGGGGCGGAGCCTGGAGGGGTGGAGCCCCCCAGGGGGTGGGGCTCTTGGAAGGGTGGGACCACCTCCGCCTCCTCTTTCTCAACCTTTGTCGGAGGTCCAGTGGGTTTTCCCCCCTCCCCCACCCCCATCCCAACCCCACGCCCCACCCCAGGGGGAGGGCGGGGCCCGCAGGGGCGGAGCCTGGAGGGGTGGAGCCCCCCAGGGGGCGGGGCTTGGAAGGCTATGACCACCTCCGCCTCCTCTTTCTCAACCTTTGTCGGAGGTCCAGTGGGTTTCCCCCCACCCCCAACCCCACCCCCACCCCCAGGGGAGGGTGGGGCCCGGAAGGGGCGGGGCTTGGGAGGGTGTGGCCCAGAGGGGTGTGGCCCCACCCCACCCCCCCAGCCTTTGGGCAGGGCTGGAAGGGAGGGCGGCCAATGGGATGATGGGGGGGGGGGCAACACACATTGTGGGGTGGGCGGGGCTAAGGCGAAGGGGCGTGGCCGTGGGGGCCTAAGTGGGTGGGGATCGCTGGGATCGGGCGGAGCCAAGGGGGATGGGGCGGGGCCTCCTGGCTGAGGGCGGGGCCTCCTGGCTGAGGGCGGGGCCTCCAGGCGGTGGGCGGGGCAGAGAGACGGGGTGGGGCTTGGCAAAGGCGTGGCTCTTGGGGGGCGGGGGCCTGGGGAATGCGTGGCTCGGGGGGGGGGGCGGGGCCACTCGCCTGGGGGTGGAGCCCTAAAGGCCCGGGAGGCGGAGCTTATGGGCGGGGAGGGGCGCGGCTACACCCAACCTCATTCACCCGGGGGGGGGCGGGGCTGGTTTGGGGGGCGTGGCTTCCCACAGTGGGCGTGGCCTGCCCGCTCTTGGGGGCGTGGCCAATCTATTAAGCACCACTACTGCTGGAGGGAATATGGTGCGGGGAGGGGGGGGGGGGGGGGTGTGAGGTTTGGCGATGGTGGGCGTGGCCTGGCGGGGGTGGGCGTGGCCTGAGGGCGGGGTGGGCGTGTCCGAGCGTGGCCCCGCCCCCCCGCAGAGCGGCTGTGGACGGCGCCGGAGCTGCTGCGGGATGCGGCGCTGGAACGTCGCGGGTCCTTCCGGGGGGACGTCTACGGCATCGGCATCATCATGCAGGAGGTGATCTGCCGCAGCGGCCCCTACTGCATGCTGGGACTGCCCCCCGAAGGTACCGCCCAGTCACACCAGTAACCCCCCAGTAACCCCCCAGTAACCCCCCAGTGACCCTACTGCCTGCTGGGACTGCCCCCCGAAGGTACCCCCCAGTAACACCCCAGTAATCCCCAGTGATCCTACCACGTGGTGGGACTGCTCCCCGAAGGTACCCCCCCAGTAACCCCCCAGTAACCCCCCAGTATCCCCCAGTGACCCTACTGCATGCTGGGACTGCCCCCCGAAGGTACCGCCCAGTAACCCCCCAGTAACCCCCAGTGATCCTACCACGTGGTGGGACTGCTCCCCGAAGGTACCCCCCCAGTAACCCCCCAGTAACCCCCCAGTAACCCCCAGTGACCCTACTGCCTGCTGGGACTGCCCCCCGAAGGTACCCCCCAGTAACCCCCCAGTATCCCCCAGTGACCCTACTGCATGCTGGGACTGCCCCCCGAAGGTACCGCCCAGTCATACCAGTAACCCCCCAGTAACCCCCCAGTATCCCCCAGTGACCCTACTGCCTGCTGGGACTGCTCCCCGAAGGTACCACCCAGTAACCCCCCAGTAACCCCCAGTGACCCTACTGCAGTCTGGGACCGCCCCCCTGAAGGTACCCCCCCAGTAACCCCCCAGTAACCCCCCAGTATCCCCCAGTGACCCTACTGCCTGCTGGGACTGCCCCCTGAAGGTACCGCCCAGTCACACCAGTAACCCCCCAGTAACCCCCCCAGTAACCCCCCCGTGACCCTACTGCCTGCTGGGACTGCCCCCCGAAGGTACCGCCCAGTCACACCAGTAACCCCCCAGTAACCCCCCAGTATCCCCCCAGTGACCCTACTGCCTGCTGGGACTGCCCCCCGAAGGTACCACCCAGTAACCCACCAGTAACCCCCAGTGACCCTACTGCAGTCTGGGACCGCCCCCCTGAAGGTACCCCCCCAGTAACTCCCCAGTAACCCCCCAGTATCCCCCAGTGACCCTACTGCATGCTGGGACTGCCCCCCGAAGGTACCGCCCAGTCACACCAGTAACCCCCCAGTAACCCCCCAGTGATCCTACTGCCAGCTGGGACTGCCCCCCGAAGGTACCGCCCAGTCACACCCCCCAGTAACCCCCCAGTGTCCCCCAGTGACCCTACTGCCTGCTGGGACTGCCCCCCGAAGGTACCACCCAGTAACCCCCCAGTAACCCCCAGTGACCCTACTGCCTGCTGGGACTGCCCCCCGAAGGTACCCCCCAGTAACCCCCCAGTAACCCCCAGTGACCCTACTGCCTGCTGGGACTGCCCCCCGAAGGTACCGCCCAGTCACACCAGTAACCCCCCAGTAACCCCCCAGTGTCCCCCAGTGACCCTACTGCCTGCTGGGACTGCCCCCCGAAGGTACCGCCCAGTCACACCAGTAACCCCCCAGTAACCCCCCAGTAACCCCCAGTGATCCTACTGCCTGCTGGGACTGCCCCCCGAAGGTACCGCCCAGTCATACCAGTAACCCCCCAGTAACCCCCCAGTAACCCCCAGTGACCCTACCGCATTCTGGGACTGCCCCCCCGAAGGTACCGCCCAGTCACACCAGTAACCCCCCAGTAACCCCCCAGTAGCCCCCAGTGACCCTACTGCCTGCTGGGACTGCCCCCCGAAGGTACCGCCCAGTCACACCAGTAACCCCCCAGTAACCCCCCAGTGTCCCCCAGTGACCCTACTGCCTGCTGGGACTGCTCCCCGAAGGTACCCCCCAGTAACACCCCAGTAACCCCCAGTGACCCTACTGCAGTCTGGGACCGCCCCCCTGAAGGTACCCCCCCAGTAACCCCCCAGTAACCCCCCAGTATCCCCCAGTGACCCTACTGCATGCTGGGACTGCCCCCCCGAAGGTACCGCCCAGTCACACCAGTAACCCCCCAGTAACCCCCCAGTAACCCCCAGTGATCCTACTGCATGCTGGGACTGCCCCCCGAAGGTACCGCCCAGTCACACCAGTAACCCCCCAGTAACCCCCCAGTATCCCCCAGTGACCCTACTGCCTGCTGGGACTGCCCCCCGAAGGTACCGCCCAGTAACACCCCAGTAACCCCCAGTGATCCTAGCACGTGATGGGACTGCTCCCCGAAGGTACCCCCCCAGTAACCCCCCAGTAACCCCCCAGTATCCCCCAGTGACCCTACTGCATGCTGGGACTGCCCCCCGAAGGTACCGCCCAGTCACACCAGTAACCCCCCAGTAACCCCCCAGTGTCCCCCAGTGACCCTACTGCCTGCTGGGACTGCCCCCCGAAGGTACCGCCCAGTAACACCCCAGTAACCCCCAGTGATCCTACCACGTGGTGGGACTGCTCCCCGAAGGTACCCCCACAGTAACCCCCCAGTAACCCCCCAGTAACCCCCAGTGACCCTACTGCCTGCTGGGACTGCCCCCCGAAGGTACCGCCCAGTCACACCAGTAACCCCCCAGTAACCCCCCAGTAACCCCTCCAGTCCCCCCCCAAAAAGCATCCCCAGCCCCCCCCCAGTATCCCCAGTCCCCCCCAAACTATCTCCAGTCCCCCCCAAAAAGCATCCCCAGCCCCGCCCAGTATATCCAGTCCCTCCCAGTATCCCCAGTCCCCCCAAAAAGCATCCCCAGCCCCCCAAAAGCATCCCCAGCCCCCCCAGTATCCCCAGTCCCCCCCAAAACTATCTCCAGTCCCCCCCAAAAGCATCCCCAGCGCCCCCCCAGTATCTCCAGTCCCCCCCAGTATCCCCAACCCCCAGTATCCCCAGTCCCCCCCAAACTATCCCCAGTCCCCCCCAAAAAGCATCCCAAGTCCCCCCCAGTGCCCCCCAGTATTCCCAGTCCCCCCCAAAAAGCATCCCCAGCCCCCCCCCAGGATCCCCAGTCCCCCCCAGTATCCCCAGTCCCCCCCAAAAAGCATCCCCAGCGCCCCCCCAGTGCCCCCCAGTCCCCCCCAGTATCCCCAGTCCCCCCCAAAAAGCATCCCCAGCGCCCCCCCAGGATCCCCAGTCCCCCCCAGTATCTCCAGTCCCCCCCAAAAAGCATCCCCAGCGCCCCCCCAGGATCCCCAGTCCCTCCCAGTTCCTCCAGTACTCCCCCAAAAGTATCTCCAGTCCCCCCCCAAAAGCATCCCCAGACCCCCCAGTGCCCCCCAGTCCCCCCCAGTATCCCCAGTCCCCCCCAAAAAGCATCCCCAGCCCCCCCAGTGCCCCCCAGTCCCCCCCAGTATCCCCAGTCCCCCCCCAAAAAGCATCCCCAGCGCCCCCCCCAGGATCCCCAGTCCCCCCCAGTATCTCCAGTCACCCCCAGTATCGCCAGTCCCCCCCAAAACTATCCCCAGTCCCCCCCAAAAAGCATCCCCAGCGCCCCCCCAGTCCCCCCCAGTATCCCCAGCCCCCCCAAAAAGCATCCCCAGCGCCCCCCCCAGGATCCCCAGCCCCCCCCAGTGCCCCCCAGTCCCCCCCAGTATCCCCAGTCCCCCCCAAAAAGCATCCCCAGCCCCCCCAGTGCCCCCCAGTCCCCCCCAGTATCCCCAGCCCCCCCCAAAAAGCATCCCCAGCACCCCCCCCAGGATCCCCAGTCCCCCCCAGTATCCCCAGCCCCCCCCCAAACTATCTCCAGTCCCCCCCAAAAAGCATCCCCAGCCCCCCCAGTATCCCCAGTCCCCCCCATAACTATCTCCAGTCCCCCCCAAAAAGCATTCCCAGTCCCTCCCAGTACCTCCAATACTCCCCCAAAAGCATCCCCAGCCCCCCCAGTGCCCCCCAGTGCCCCCCAGTATCCCCAGTCCCCCCCCAAAAAGCATCCCCAGCACCCCCCCCAGGATCCCCAGTCCCTCCCAGTATCTCCAGTCCCCCCCCAAAAGCATCCCCAGCGCCCCCCCAGGATCCCCAGTCCCTCCCAGTATCCCCAGCCCCCCCCAAACTATCCCCAGTCCCCCCCAAAAGCATCCCCAGCGCCCCCCCAGGATCCCCAGTCCCCCCCAGTACCTCCAGTACTCCCCCAAAAGTATCTCCAGTCCCCCCCAAAAGTATCTCCAGTCCCCCCCAGTTTCTCCAGTCCCCCCCAAAAAGCATCCCCAGCCCCCCCAGTATCCCCAGTCCCCCCAAAAAAGCATCCCCAGCGCCCCCCCAGGATCTCCGCGCCCCCCCAGGATCTCCAGTCCCCCCCAGGATCCCCAGTCCCCCCCAGTACCTCCAGTACTCCCCCAAAAGTATCTCCAGTCCCCCCCAAAAGTATCTCCAGTCCCCCCCAGTATCTCCAGTCCCCCCCAAAAAGCATCCCCAGTCCCCCCCAGTACCTCCAATACTCCCCCAAAAGCATCCCCAGCCCCCCCAGTCCCCCCCAAAAAGCATCCCCAGCGCCCCCCCCAGGATCCCCAGTCCCTCCCAGTATCTCCAGTCCCCCCCCAAAAGCATTCCCAGTCCCTCCCAGTACCTCCAATACTCCCCCAAAAGCATCCCCAGCGCCCCCCCCAGTGCCCCCCAGTGCCCCCCAGTATCCCCAGCCCCCCCCAAAAAGCATCCCCAGCCCCCCCCCAGGATCCCCAGTCCCTCCCAGTATCTCCAGTCCCCCCCCAAAAGCATCCCCAGGCCCTCCCAGTATCCCCAGTCCCCCCCAAAAAGCATCCCCAGCTCCCCCCAGTACCTCCAATACTCCCCCAAAAGCATCCCCAGCCCCCCCAGTGCCCCCCAGTGCCCCCCAGTATCCCCAGCCCCCCCCAAAAAGCATCCCCAGCGCCCCCCCAGGATCCCCAGTCCCCCCCAGTATCTCCAGTCCCCCCCAAAAAGCATCCCCAGTCCCCCCCAGTACCTCCAATACTCCCCCAAAAGCATCCCCAGCCCCCCCAGTGCCCCCCAGTCCCCCCCAGTATCCCCAGCCCCCCCCTAAAAAGCATCCCCAGCGCCCCCCCAGGATCCCCAGTCCCTCCCAGTATCTCCAGTCCCCCCCCCAGAGATCATCGAGAAGGTGCGCCGCCCCCCCCCGCTGTGCCGCCCGGCGGTCTCGGCCGATCAGGCGCCGCTGGAGTGTATCCACCTCATGAAGCAGTGCTGGAGCGAACAGCCCGAGAAACGCCCCACCATCGACCAGATCTTCGACCAGGTGGGACCAGTACGGACCAGTATGGGGGGATATGGGCCACTATGGGGTGAGACGGGGCCAGAACGGGGTGATATGGGGCAAGAATGGGGCGGTATGGACCACTATGGGGGGATATGGACCAGTATGGGGTGATACAGACCACTATGGGGTGATACGGGATCAGTATGGGGTGATATGGACCGGTATGGGATGATATGGACCAGTATGGGGTGATATGGACCACTATGGGGTGAGACGGGGCCAGAACGGGGTGATATGGACCACTATGGGGTGATATAGGATCAGTATGGGTTGATATAGATCGGTATGGGGTGATATGGGATCAGTATGGGATGATATGGACCACTATGGAGTGATATGGGACCAGTATGGGATGATATGGACCAGTATGGGGTGATATGGACCACTATGGAGTGATATGGGACCAGTATGGGATGATATGGACCAGTATGGGGTGATATGGACCAGTATGGGGTGAGACGGGATCCGGATGGGGTGATATGGACCACTATGGGGTGATATGGGATCAGGATGGGGTGATATGGACCAGTATGGGGTGATATGGACCACTATGGGGTGAGACGGGATCAGGATGGGGTGATATAGATCGGTATGGGGTGATATGGACCAGTATGGGGTGATATGGACCGGTATGGGGTGATATGGACCACTATGGAGTGATATGGGACCAGTATGGGATGATATGGACCAGTATGGGGTGATATGGGATCAGTATGGGGTGATACGGAATCAGTATGGGGTGACATGGACCACTATGGGGTGATACAGGACCAGTATGGGGTGATATGGACCACTATGGGGTGATATGGACCACTATGGGGTGACATGGACCACTATGGGAGGATATGGACCAGTATGGGCAGTATGGACCAGTATGGGGTGATACGGGATCAGGATGGGGTGATATGGGGCAAGAATGGGGCATTATGGGAGGAGATGGACCAGTATGGGGCAGTATGGACCAGTATGGGGTGATACGGGATCAGTATGGGTTTATATGGACCAGTATGGGGTGATACGGACCAGTGTGGGGTGATATGGACCACTATGGGGTGATATGGACCACTATGGGGCCATACGGGATCAGGATGGGGTGAGACGGGGCAAGAATGGGGCAGTATGGACCACTATGGGTTTATATGGACCAGTATGGGGTGATGTGGACCACTATGGGGTGATATGGACCAGTATGGGTGAGATGGGATCAGTATGGGTTTATATGGACCAGTATGGGGTGATACGGACCAGTATGGGGTGATATGGACCACTATGGGGTGATATGGACCAGTATGGGGTGAGACGGGATCAGGATGGGGTGATATGGGGCAAGAATGGGGCAGTATGGACCACTATGGGGGGATATGGACCAGTATGGGGCGATACGGGATCAGTATGGGGTGATATGGGACCAGTATGGGATGATATGGACCAGTATGGGGTGATATGGACCACTATGGAGTGATATGGGACCAGTATGGGATGATATGGACCAGTATGGGGTGATATGGACCAGTATGGGGTGATATGGACCGGTATGGGATGATATGGACCAGTATGGGGTGATATGGACCACTATGGGGTGAGACGGGATCAGGATGGGATGATATGGACCACTATGGGGTGAGACGGGATCAGGATGGGATGATATGGACCAGTATGGGGTGATATGGACCACTATGGGGTGAGACGGGACCAGTATGGGGTGATATGGACCAGTATGGGGTGAGACGGGATCAGGATGGGGTGATATGGACCACTATGGGGTGATATGGGATCAGTATGGGGTGATATGGACCAGTATGGGGTGATATGGACCACTATAGGATGATATGGACCAGTATGGGGTGATATGGACCAGTATGGGGTGAGACGGGATCAGGATGGGGTGATATGGACCAGTATGGGGTGATATGGACCACTATAGGATGATATGGACCAGTATGGGGTGATATGGACCAGTATGGGGTGAGACGGGATCAGGATGGGGTGATATGGACCAGTATGGGGTGAGACGGGATCAGGATGGGGTGATATGGACCACTATGGGGTGATATGGGATCAGTATGGGGTGATATGGACCAGTATGGGGTGATATGGACCACTATGGGGTGAGACAGGATCAGGATGGGATGATATGGACCAGTATGGGGTGATACGGGATCAGGATGGGGTGATATAGATCGGTATGGGGTGATATGGACCAGTATGGGGTGATATGGACCGGTATGGGGTGATATGGACCACTATGGAGTGATATGGGACCACTATGGGAGGATATGGACCAGTATGGGGTGATACGGAGAGTATGGGGGGATATGGACCACTATGGGGTGAGACGGGATCAGTATGGGGTGATATAGATCGGTATGGGGTGATATGGACCAGTATGGGATGATATGGACCAGTATGGGGCAGTATGGACCAGTATGGGGTGATATGGACCAGTATGGGGTGATACGGACCAGTATGGGGTGATATGGACCGGTATGGGGTGATATGGGACCAGTATGGGTTGATATGGACCAGTATGGGGCAGTATGGACCAGTATGGGGTGACATGGACCACTATGGGGTGATACGGGAACAGGATGGGGTGATATGGACCAGTATGGGGTGATATGGACCAGTATGGGGCAGTATGGACCAGTATGGGGGGATACGGACCACTATGGAGTGAGACGGGATCAGGATGGGGTGATATGGGGCAAGAATGGGGCAGTATGGACCACTATGGGGAGATATGGACCAGTATGGGGTGATACGGGATCAGTATGGGGTGATATGGACCGGTATGGGATGATATGGACCAGTATGGGGTGATATGGACCAGTATGGGGTGAGATGGGATCAGGATGGGGTGAGACGGGGCAAGAACGGGGCAGTATGGACCACTATGGGGGGATATGGACCAGTATGGGGCGATACGGGATCAGTATGGGGTGATATGGGACCAGTATGGGATGATATGGACCAGTATGGGGTGATATGGACCAGTATGGGGTGAGATGGGATCAGGATGGGGTGAGACGGGGCAAGAACGGGGCAGTATGGACCACTATGGGGGGATATGGACCAGTATGGGGCGATACGGGATCAGTATGGGGTGATATGGACCACTATGGAGTGATATGGGACCAGTATGGGATGATATGGACCAGTATGGGGTGATATGGACCAGTATGGGGTGATACAGGACCAGTATGGGGTGATATGGACCAGTATGGGGTGATACGGGATCAGGATGGGGTGATATGGACCGGTATGGGATGATATGGACCAGTATGGGGTGATATGGACCACTATGGGGTGAGACGGGATCAGGATGGGATGATATGGACCAGTATGGGGTGATATGGACCAGTATGGGGCCATACGGGATCAGGATGGGGTGATATGGGGCAAGAATGGGGCAGTATGGACCACTATGGGGGGATATGGACCAGTATGGGGCGATACGGGATCAGTATGGGGTGATATGGACCGGTATGGGATGATATGGACCAGTATGGGGTGATACAGGACCAGTATGGGGTGATATGGACCAGTATGGGGTGATACGGGATCAGTGTGGGGTGATATGGACCAGTATGGGGTGATATGGACCAGTATGGGATGACACGGACCAGTATGGGGTGATATGGACCACTATGGGGTGATAGGGACCGGTATGGCTTCTGTGGGTCCCGAGGTGTGGGGCGGGACCTCTATGGGGCGGTGGGACCCACGTTATGGGTTGAGACGGAACCAGTACGTGTTCTGTTGGACCTGAGGTGTGGGGTGGGACCAGTGTGGCTTCTGTGGGTCCCGAGGTGTGGGGCGGGAGCCGTATGGTGTCTGTGGGTCCCGAGGTGTGGGGCAGGACCAGTACGGTGTCTGTGGGTCCCGAGGTGTGGGGCGGGACCGCTATGGGGCGGTGGACCCCAAGTTATGAGTTGAGATGGAACCAATACCTGTTCTGTTGGACCTCAAGTGTGGGGCGGGACCAGTGCGGCTTCTGTGGGTCCCGAGGTGTGGGGCGGCTTCTGTGGGTCCCGAGGTGTGGGGCGGGACCCATACAGTGTCTGTGAGTCCTGAGGTGTGGGGCAGGACTGCTATGGGGTGGTGGGACCCACGTTATGGGTTGAGACGGAACCAGTACGTGTTCTGTTGGAACTGAAGTGTGGGGTGGGACCAGTGCGGCTTCTGTGGGTCCTGAGGTGTGGGGTGGGACCCATATGGTGTCTGTGGGTCCCGAGCTGTGGGGCGGGACCTCTATGGGGCAGCGGGACCCCACGTTACGAGTTGAGACGGAACCGCTCCCTGTTCCGTTGGACCTGAAGCGGTTGAGGTCTCCCTACCGCCTGTGGGGCGGGAGGGCCTTGGGGGCCGCCGTGGGGCGGGCTGAGCCTGAGGTCGCCGTGGGGCGGGATCTCCCCCATAGTTCAAGAGCATCAATAAGGGGCGGAAGACCAACATCATCGACTCCATGTTGCGCATGTTGGAACAGTATTCCAGTAATTTGGAGGACCTCATCCGGGAACGGACGGAGGAGTTGGAGATCGAGAAGCAGAAGACGGATAAGCTCCTCACCCAGATGCTGCCGCCGTGGGTCGCCGTGGGGCAGGGAAAGCCGGGGGGTGGGGGGGGGGCGGAGGGATGTGGGGCTGGGGTTGGGAGGGTGGTGGTCAGTCCATGGTAGGTCGAGGTCTGGGGGGGGGTTGGGGGGGGGGGGGAGCGGTGGGGTGGGGGGATCTGCTGTGGGTTGTGTGGGGCTGGAGGGGGGTGAGGTGGTCACTGGGGGTGGGTTGGGGGTGGCCATGACCCATAGATGCCACCCACATCTGTGGGGCTGGAGGGGGTTGAGGTGGCCACCAGGAATGGGTTGGAGTTGGCCACGACCCATAGATCCCACCCACATCTGTGGGGCTGGAGGGGGTTGAGGTGGTCACTGGGGGTGGGTTGGGGGTAGCCATGACCCATAGATCCCACCCACATCTATGGGGCTGGAGGGGGGCGAGGTGGTCACTGGGGGTGGGTTGGGGGTGGCCACGACCCATAGATCCCACCCACATCTGTGGGGCTGGAGGGGGTTGAGGTGGTCACTGGGGGTGGGTTGGGGGTGGCCATGACCCATAGATGCCACCCACATCTGTGGGGCTGGAGGGGGTTGAGGTGGCCACCAGGAATGGGTTGGAGTTGGCCACGACCCATAGATGCCACCCATATCTATGGGGCTGGAGGGGGGCGAGGTGGCCACTGGGGATGGGTTCGGGCTAGCCACGACCCATAGATCCCACCCATATCTGTGGGGCTGGAGGGGGGCGAGGTGGCCACTGGGGATGGGTTTGGGGTAGCCACGACCCATAGATCCCACCCATATCTGTGGGGCTGGAGATGGTCGAGGTGGCCACTGGGGGTGGGTTGGAGTTGGCCGTGACCCATAGATCCCACCCACATCTATGGGGCTGGAGAGAGTCAAGGTGGCCACTGGGGATGGGTTTGGGGTGGCCACGACCCATAGATGCCACCCACATCTGTGGGGCTGGAGGGGGTTGAGGTGGTCACTGGGGGTGGGTTGGGGGTGGCCACGACCCATAGACGCCACCTGTATCTGTGGGGCTGGAGAGAGTCAAGGTGGCCACCAGGAATGGGTTGGAGTTGGCCACGACCCATAGATCCCACCCACATCTATGGGGCTGGAGAGAGTCAAGGTGGCCACAGGGGGTGGGTTGGGGGTGGCCACGACCCATAGATGTCACCCACATCTGTGGGGCTGGAGGGGGGCGAGGTGGTCACTGGGGGTGGGTTGGGGGTGGCCATGACCCATAGATCCCACCCATATCTATGGGGCTGGAGAGAGTCAAGGTGGCCACTGGGGGTGGGTTGGGGGTGGCCACGACCCATAGATCCCACCCACATCTATGGGGCTGGAGAGAGTCAAGGTGGCCACTGGGGGTGGGTTGGGGGTGGCCACGACCCATAGATGCCACCCACATCTGTGGGGCTGGAGATGGTCGAGGTGGCCACCGGGGATGGGTTCAGGGTAGCCACAACCCATAGATCCCACCCACATCTGTGGGGCTGGAGATGGTTGAGGTGACCACCAGGAATGGGTTGGAGTTGGCCATGTCCCCACAGACACCACCCATATCTATGGGGCTGGAGGGGGGCGAGGTGGCCACTGGGGGTGGGTTGGAGTTGGCCACGACCCATAGATCCCACCCACATCTATGGGGCTGGAGATGGTCGAGGTGGCCACCGGGCCCACATAGGAGTTGCCCCCCTCCCCACCCCATAGCGGTGCCACCCACACCCCCAGTCCTCCCCATTATCCCCACAGCCCCACCGGTGCCTGAGGACCCCCCCCACCCCCCCCCCACCCCCCAAGTGGCCACCATGGTCCACCTCCCAACCTCTACCTTGGTGGTGGCCACCATGATCCTCACTGAGCTCTCCCTTGGGGGGTGTGTGGGGTGTGTGGGGTGTGTGGGGTGTGGGGTGACCCCTGTGGCCCCATAGGTCGGTGGCGGAGGCCCTGAGGACCCCCAGGTGGCCACCGTAGTCCACCTCCCAACCTCTACCTTGGTGGTGGCCACCATGATCTTCACCGAGCTCTCCCTTGGCTGTGGGTGTGGGGGGTGTGTGTGGGGTGTGTGGGGTGTGGGGGGTGTGGGGTGACCCCTGTGGCCCCACAGGTTGGTGGTGGAGGCCCTGAGGACCCCACCCCACCCCACATGTGGCCACCATGGTCCACCTCCCAACCTCTACCTTGATGGTGGCCACCATGATCCTCACCGAGCTCTCCCTTGGCTGTGGGTGTGTGTGGGGTGTGTGGGGTGTGTGGGGTGTGGGGGGTGTGGGGTGACCCCTGTGGCCCCACAGGTGGGTGGCGGAGGCCCTGAGGACCCCACCCCACCCCCCATCACCCCCCAAGTGGCCACCATGGTCCACCTCCCAACCTCTACCTTGGTGGTGGCCACCATGATCTTCACCGAGCTCCCCCTTGGGTGTGGGTGTGTGGGGTGTGTGTGTGGGGTGTGGGGGGTGTGGGGTGACCCCTGTGGCCCCACAGGTCGGTGGCGGAGGCCCTGAGGACCCCACCCCACCCCACATCACCCCCCAAGTGGCCACCATGGTCCACCTCCCAACCTCTACCTTGGTGGTGGCCACCATGATCCTCACCGAGCTCTCCCTTGGGTGTGGGGGTGTGTGGGGTGTGTGGGGTGTGGGGTGACCCCTGTGGCCCCAAAGGTCGGTGGCGGAGGCCCTGAGGACCCCACCCCACCCCACATCACCCCCCAAGTGGCCACCATGGACCACCTCCAAACCTCTACCCTGCTGGTGGCCACCATGATCCTCACCGAGCTCTCTCTTGGGGGGTGTGTGTGGGGTGTGTGCGGTGTGGGGGGTGTGGGGGGTGTGGGGTGACCCCTGTGGCCCCACAGGTGGGTGGCGGAGGCCCTGAGGACCCCACCCCACCCCCCATCACCCCCCAAGTGGCCACCATGGTCCACCTCCCAACCTCTACCTTGGTGGTGGCCACCATAATCCTCACCGAGCTGTCCCCCTTGGGGGGGTGTGTGTGGGGTGTGGGGTGTGTGGTGACCCCTGTGGCCCCACAGGTCGGTGATGGAGGCCCTGAGGACCCCCCCCACCCCCCAAGTGGCCACCATGACCACCTCCCAACCTCTACCTTGGTGGTGGCCACCATAATCCTCACCGAGCTGTCCCCCTTGGGGGGGTGTGTGTGGGGTGTGTGGGGTGTGTGGGGTGTGGGGGGTGTGGGGTGACCCCTGTGGCCCCACAGGTGGGTGGCGGAGGCCCTGAGGACCCCCAGGTGGCCACCATGGTCCACCTCCCAACCTCTACCTTGGTGGTGGCCACCATGATCTTCACCGAGCTCCCCCTTGGGGGGGGTGTGTGGGGTGTGTGGGGTGTGTGGGGTGTGGGGTGACCCCTGTGGCCCCACAGGTCGGTGGCGGAGGCCCTGAGGACCCCACCCCACCCCCCATCACCCCCCAAGTGGCCACCATGGTCCACCTCCCAACCTCTACCTTGATGGTGGCCACCATGATCTTCACCGAGCTCTCCCTTGGCTGTGGGTGTGTGGGGTGTGTGTGGGGTGTGGGGGGTGTGGGGTGACCCCTGTGGCCCCACAGGTCGGTGATGGAGGCCCTGAGGACCCCCCCCACCCCACCCCACCCCACATCACCCCCCAAGTGGCTGCCATGGTCCACCTCCCAACCTCTACCTTGATGGTGGCCACCATGATCTTCACCGAGCTCTCCCTTGGCTGTGGGTGTGGGGTGTGTGTGTGGGGTGTGGGGGGTGTGGGGTGACCCCTGTGGCCCCACAGGTGGGTGGCGGAGGCCCTGAGGACCCCCAGGTGGCCACCATGGTCCACCTCCCAACCTCTACCTTGGTGGTGGCCACCATGATCTTCACCGAGCTCCCCCTTGGGGGGGGTGTGTGGGGTGTGTGGGGTGTGTGGGGTGTGGGGTGACCCCTGTGGCCCCACAGGTGGGTGGCGGAGGCCCTGAGGACCCCCAGGTGGCCACCATGGTCCACCTCCCAACCTCTACCTTGGAAGTGGCCACCATAATCCTCACCGAGCTCTCCCTTGGGGGGGTGTGTGTGGGGGGTGTGTGTGGGGTGTGGGGGGTGTGGGGTGACCCCTGTGGCCCCACAGGTCGGTGGCGGAGGCCCTGAGGACCCCACCCCACCCCACCCCACATGTGGCCACCATGGTCCATCTCCAAACCTCTACCCTGCTGGTGGCCACCATAATCCTCACCGAGCTGTCCCCCGTGGGGGGGGTGTGGGGTGGGTGTGTGGGGTGTGTGGGGTGTGGGGTGACCCCTGTGGCCCCACAGGTCGGTGGCGGAGGCCCTGAAGATGGGGACGGCGGTGGAACCGGAGTATTTCGAGGAGGTGACCCTCTACTTCAGCGACATCGTGGGCTTCACCACCATCTCGGCCATGAGCGAACCCATCGAGGTGGTGGACCTCCTCAACGACCTCTACACCCTCTTCGACGCCATCATCGGCTCCCACGACGTCTACAAGGTGAGGGGGGGGCTACCAACCCCGCCCCCCGCCCTAGCCCGCCGGGGCCACCGCTTTCCCGCCCCTCGGGGTCACCTCTCGCCTTTCGGGGTCACCTCCCGCCCGTCTTTCTTTGGGGTCACCTCCCTGGTGGGGGGGTTCTGGGGCACGGCGGGTACGGGATGGAGGGAGGGGCGGCTATAAGAGGGAGGGGGGGCCACCAAAAGAGGGAGGGGGGCCACCAAAAGAGGGAGAGGGGCCACCAAAATGAAGAGGAGGGGCCACCGAAATGAAGGGAGAGGGGACACTGAAATGAAGGGAGAGGGGACATCGAAAGATGGGGAGGGGCCACTAAAGGATGGAGAGGGGCCACCAAAAGAGGGAGAGGGGCCACCAAAAGAGGGGGAGGGGACATCAAATGAGGGAAAGGGGCCACCAAAATGAAGAGGAGGGGCCACCGAAATGAAGGGAGAGGGGCCACCGAAATGAAGGGAGAGGGGACATCGAAAGATGGGGAGGGGCCACCAAAAGAGGGAGAGGGGCCACCAAAAGATGGGGAGGGGACATCAAAAGAGGGAGAGGGGCCACCAAAATGAAGAGGAGGGGACACCGAAATGAAGGGGAGGGGACATCAAAAGATGGGGAGGGGCCACCAAAAGAGGGAGGGGGGACATCAAAAGAGGGAGAGGGGCCACCAAAAGAGGGAGGGGGGCCACCAAAAGATGGGGAGGGGCCACCAAAATGAAGAGGAGGGGACACCGAAATGAAGGGAGAGGGGACATCAAAAGATGGGGAGGGGCCACTAAAGGATGGAGAGGGGCCACCGAAATGAAGGGGTGGGGCCGCCAAAATGAAGGGAGAGGGGCCACCGAAAGAGGGAGAGGGGCCACCAAAAGAGGGAGAGGGGCCACCAAAAGATAGAGGGAGAGGGGCCACCAAAATGAAGGGGAGGGGACATCAAAAGAGGGAGAGGGGCCACCAAAATGAAGAGGAGGGGACACCAAAATGAAGGGAGAGGGGACATCAAAAGATGGGGAGGGGCCACCAAAAGAGGGAGGGGGGACATCAAAAGAGGGAGAGGGGCCACCAAAAGAGGGAGGGGGGCCACCAAAAGATAGAGGGAGAGGGGCCACCAAAATGAAGAGGAGGGGACACCGAAATGAAGGGGAGGGGACATCAAAAGAGGGAGAGGGGCCACCAAAAGAGGGAGAGGGGCCACCAAAAGATGGAGAAGGGCCACCAAAGGATGGCCTCGGGGTTCCTCGTGGGCCTCAGGGCTATCGATGAGGGTATTGGTCCACCCCGTGGCTCTGGTGGCCACGGTGCCACCAGGTGCTTTGGCCACCACCCTGTAGATATAGGGCCACGGCCACCAAGTGGAGGTGGTAACGGGTCCCCAAGGTCCTTAGGGCCACCTGGGAGGGGACCATGGCCACCAGAGCCACCATCCCCTAGGACGTGGTCCCCGAGGTCCTTCGGGCCATCTGGGAGGTGACCGTGGCCACCAGAGCCACCATCTCCTGGGACGTGGTCCCCGAGGTCCTTCGGGCCACCTGGGAGGGGACCATGGCCACCAGAGCCACCATCTCCGGGGACATGGTCCCCGAGGTCCTTCGGGCCACCTGGAAGGGGACCGTGGCCACCAGAGCCACCATCCCCTGGGATGTGGTCCCCGAGGTCCTTCGGGCCACCTGGGAGGGGACCGTGGCCACCAGAGCCACCATCTCCTGGGATGTAGTCCCTGATGTCCTTTGGGCCACCTGGGAGGGGACCGTGGCCACCAGAGCCACCATCTCCTAGGACGTGGTCCCCGAGGTCCTTCGGGCCACCTGGGAGGGGACCGTGGCCACCAGAGCCACCATCCCCTGCGACGTGGACCACAAGGTCCTTGTGGCCACCTGGGAGGGGAGCGTGGCTCTGGTAGCCATGGTGGCCACCACCCCTCCCTGGCTTGTAACATGCATCCCCTCGCCCCCTGACCCCTCCTTTTTTTTTGGGGGGGGGGGGGTGGGGGCTGTGGGCTATCGGTGGCCGCAGGTGGAGACCATCGGGGACGCCTACATGGTGGCCTCGGGGTTGCCCAAACGCAACGGGCCACCTGGGAGGGGACCGTGGCCACCAGAGCCACCATCTCCTGGGACGTGGTCCCTGAGGTCCTTGTGGCCACCTGGGAGGGGACCGTGGCCACCAGAGCCACCATCTCCTGGGATGTGGTCCCCGAGGTCCTTCGGGCCATCTTGGAGGGGACCATGGCCACCAGAGCCACCATCTCCTAGAACGTAGTCCCCGAGGTCCTTAGGGCCACCTGGGAGGTGACTGTGGCCACCAGAGCCACCATCTCCTGCGACGTGGACCACAAGGTCCTTGTGGCCACCTGGGAGGGGAGCGTGGCTCTGGTAGCCATGGTGGCCACCACCCCTCCCTGGCTTGTAACATGCATCCCCTCGCCCCCTGACCCCTCCTTTTTTTTTGGGGGGGGGGGGGGGGGGCTGTGGGCTATCGGTGGCCGCAGGTGGAGACCATCGGGGACGCCTACATGGTGGCCTCGGGGTTGCCCAAACGCAACGGGACACCTGGGAGGAGACCGTGGCCACCAGAGCCACCATCCCCTAGGACGTGGTCCCCGAGGTCCTTCGGGCCATCTGGGAGGGGACCATGGCCACCAGAGCCACCATCTCCTAGAACGTAGTCCCCGAGATCCTTCGGGCCACCTGGGAGGTGACTGTGGCCACCAGAGCCACCATCTCCTGGGACGTGGTCCCCGAGGTCTTTAGGGCCACCTGGGAGGGGAGTGTGGCTCTGGTAGCCATGGTGGCCACCACCCCTCCCTGGCTTGTAACATGCATCCCCTCGCCCCCTGACCCCTCCTTTTTTTTTGGGGGGGGGGGGGTGGGGGCTGTGGGCTATCGGTGGCCGCAGGTGGAGACCATCGGGGACGCCTACATGGTGGCCTCGGGGTTGCCCAAATGCAACGGGACACCTGTGAGGAGACCGTGGCCACCAGAGCCACCATCTCCTGGGACGTGGTCCCCAAGGTCCTTCGGGCCACCTGTGAGGGGACCGTGGCCACCAGAGCCACCATCCCCTAGGACGTAGTCCCCGAGGTCCTTCGGGCCACCTGTGAGGTGACTGTGGCCACCAGAGCCACCATCTCCTGGGACGTGGTCCCTGAGGTCCTTGTGGCCACCTGGGAGGGGACCGTGGCCACCAGAGCCACCATCTCCTGGGATGTGGTCCTCGAGGTCCTTTGGGCCACCTGTGAGGGGACTGTGGCCACCAGAGCCACCATCCCCTGCGACGTGGACCACAAGGTCCTTGTGGCCACCTGGGAGGGGAGCGTGGCTCTGGTAGCCATGGTGGCCACCACCCCTCCCCGGCTTGTAACATGCATCCCCTCGCCCCCTGACCCCTCCTTTTTTTTTGGGGGGGGGGGGTGGGGGCTGTGGGCTATCGGTGGCCGCAGGTGGAGACCATCGGGGACGCCTACATGGTGGCCTCGGGGTTGCCCAAACGCAACGGCAACCGCCACGCCGGGGAGATTGCCAACATGTCGTTGGACATCCTCAGTTCCGTCGGTACCTTCAAAATGAGGCACATGCCCGAAGTGCCCGTCCGCATCCGCATCGGCCTCCACTCCGGTAAGGCCACGCCCACTCCTCCCCACCCCCCACCCCACCCCACCCCACCCCTTCTCTGATTGGCTGGACACGCCCCTTATGATATCCCGCCCCGGGGCTACCGCTCGGTCATTTATGGCTACCGGTCAATATGGCGGGAGAGGGGTTGGGCGGTCACGCTTGGGGGGGAAGGAGGGGGGGGGGGGGGAAGTTGGCTCTGGCCACGCCCCTAAAGGCCACGCCCCCAAATGCCACGCCCCTAAAGACCACACCCACCCCCGCGATGGTCACGCCCCGTCTTGGCCACTCCCAAACTCAACACCTCTTGGCCAACCTCAAGATAGTCATGTCCCATTGGCTGTGACCCACGTGCCACGCCCCTAAAGGCCACGCCCCCAAAGGCCACGCCCCCAAATGCCACGCCCCTAAAGACCACACCCACCCCCGCGATGGTCACGCCCCGTCTTGGCCACTCCCAAACTCGTCACCTCTTGGCCAACCTCAAGACAGTCATGTCCCGTTGGCTGTGACCCACCGGCCACGCCCCGAAAGGCCACGCCCCCAAAGGCCACGCCCCTAAAGACCACACCCACCCCCACGATGGTCACGCCCCGTCTTGGCCACCCCCAAACTCGGCACCTCTTGGCCAACCTCAAGATAGTCATGTCCCGTTGGCTGTGACCCACGTGCCACGCCCCGAAAGGCCACGCCCCCAAATGCCACGCCCCTTAGACACGCCCCTAAAGACCACACCCACCCTCGCGATGGTCACGCCCCATCTTGGCCACCCCCAAACTCGTCACCTCTTGGCCAACCTCAAGATAGTCATGTCCCGTTGGCTGTGACCCACCGGCCACGCCCCGAAAGGCCACGCCCCCAAAGGCCACGCCCCAAAATGCCACGCCCCCAAAGACCACACCCACCCCCGCGATGGTCACGCCCCGTCTTGGCCACCCCCAAACTCGTCACCTCTTGGCCAACCTCAAGATAGACATGTCCCGTTGGCTGTGACCCATTGGCCGTGACCCTTAGGCCACACCCACTGGCCACGCCCTTAAAGACCACGCCCACCCCCGCGATGGTCACGCCCCGTCTTGGCCACTCCCAAACTCAACACCTCTTGGCCAACCTCAAGATAGTCATGTCCCGTTGGCTGTGACCCATTGGCCGTGACCCTTAGGCCACACCCACTGGCCACGCCCCTAAAGGCCACGCCCACCCCCGCGATGGTCACGCCCCGCCTTGGCCACGCCCAAACTCATCACCTCTTGGCCAACGCTTGGCCGTGGCTCCTTGACCGCACCCTTCCCTTCCATGACCCCAAGCCTTGGCCTCGCCCTTTGGGTGACCACGCCCTTGGGGTGACCACGCCCACCCCCCACGCGTGACCACGCCCCTCCTCGGCCCCGCCCCTCCGCAGGGCCCTGCGTGGCCGGCGTCGTGGGGCTCACCATGCCGCGCTACTGCCTCTTCGGGGACACGGTCAACACGGCGTCACGCATGGAGTCCACGGGGCTGCGTGAGTGTCCCCTCCCCCCCCCCCCCGACGGCCCCCACACGCGTGTGCGTGTCCCCTCACGTGTCCCCAACACGCGTGTCCTCTTCGTCACGTGTCCCCAACACACGTCCCACCACGTGGCCCCAACCTCTGTGTCCCACTCGCGTGTCCCCAACACGGGTGTCCCCACAGGTCTCCTCATGTGTCCCCAACACGCGTGTCCTCTTCGTCACGTGTCCCCACCACACGTCCCACCACGTGTCCCCAACCTCCGTGTCCCCCTCGTGTGTGGCCCCAACACGGGTGTCCCCACGTGTCCCCTCACATGTCCCCAACACGCGTGTCCTCTTCATCACGTGTCCCCAACACGGGTCCCACCACACGTCCCACCACGTGGCCCCAACCCCCGTGTCCCCCCGCACGGGGGGTGGGGGGCCCACACGGGGGGTGGGGGGGATGGGGGGCCACGGGCGGGGCCCCGGTGACAGACGTGTCCCCGCAGCGTACCGGATCCACGTCAACGCCCGCACGGTGGCCATCCTGCTGGCCCTGAAGGAGGGCTTCAAGCTGGACATCCGGGGCAAGACCGAGCTCAAGGTGCCCTTGTTGCCCCCCGTTGACCCCTCATTGCCCCCGTTGCCCCCGTTGACCCCTCGTTGCCCCCTCATTGCCCCCGTTGACCCCTCATTGCCCCCGTTGCCCCCTCATTGCCCCGTTGACCCCTTATTGCCCCCGTTGACCCCTTATCACCCCTGTTGACCCCTCGTTGCCCCCGTTGCCCTCTCATTGCCCCGTTGACCCCTCATTGCCCCCGTTGACCCCTCATTGCCCCCATTGCCCCCTCGTTGCCCCCGTTGACCCCTCATTGCCCCCGTTGACCCCTCGTTGCCCCCTCATTGCCCCCGTTGACCCCTCATTGCCCCCGTTGACCCCTCGTTGCCCCCATTGACCCCTCATTGTCTCCGTTGACCCCTTATTGCCCCCGTTGACCCCTCATTGCCCCCGTTGACCCCTCGTTGCCCCCGTTGCCCCCTCATTGCCCCCGTTGACCCCTCATTACCCCCGTTGACCCCTCGTTGCCTCCATTGTCTCCTCATTGCCCCCGTTGACCCCTCATTGCCCCCTCATTGCCCCCGTTGACCCCTCATTGCCCCCGTTGCCCCCTCATTACCCCCGTTGACCCCTCGTTGCCTCCATTGTCTCCTCATTGCCCCCGTTGACCCCTCATTGCCCCCGTTGACCCCTCGTTGCCCCCGTTGACCCCTCATTGCCCCCATTGCCCCCTCATTGCCCCTGTTGACCCCTTATTGCCCCCGTTGACCCCTCGTTGCCCCCTCATTGCCTCCATTGTCTCCTCATTGCCCCCGTTGACTCCTCATTGCCCCCATTACTCCCTCATTGCCCCCGTTGACCCCTCATTGTCCCCGTTGACCCCTTATTGCCCCCGTTGACTCCTCATTGCCCCTATTGGCCCCTCATTGCCCCCATTGACCCCTCATTTTCCTTGTTGACCCCTCATTGCCCCCGTTGCCCTCTCATTGCCCCCGTTGACCCCTCATTGCCCCCGTTGACCCCTTATCACCCCCGTTGACCCCTCGTTGCCCCCGTTGACCCCTCATTGCCCCCATTGACCCCTCATTGTCTCCGTTGACCCCTCATTGCCCCCGTTGACCTCTCATTGCCCCGTTGACCCCTCATTGCCCCCGTTGACCCGTCATTGCCCCCATTGCCCCCTCGTTGCCCCCGTTGACCCCTCATTGCCCCCGTTGACCCCTCGTTGCCCCCTCATTGCCCCCGTTGACCCCTCATTGCCCCCATTGCCCCCTCGTTGCCCCCGTTGACCCCTCATTGCCCCCGTTGCCCCCTCGTTGTCCCCGTTGACCCCTCATTGTCTCCGTTGACCCCTTATTGCCCCCATTGACCCCTCATTGCCCCCGTTGACTCCTCATTGCCCCCGTTGACCCCTCGTTGTCCCCGTTGACCCCTCGTTGTCCCCGTTGCCCCCTCATTGCCCCCGTTGACCCCTCGTTGCCCCCGTTGACCCCTCATTGCCCCCGTTGACCCCTCATTGTCTCCGTTGCCCTCTCATTGCCCCCATTGACCCCTCATTGCCCCCATTGAACCCTCATTGTCTCCGTTGACCCCTTATTGCCCCCGTTGACCTCTCATTGCCCCGTTGACCCCTCATTGCCCCCGTTGACCCCTCATTGCCCCCATTGCCCCCTCGTTGCCCCTGTTGACCCCTTATTGCCCCCGTTGACCCCTTATCACCCCCGTTGACCCCTCGTTGCCCCCGTTGACCCCTCATTGCCCCCGTTGACCCCTTATTGCCCCTGTTGACCCCTTATTGCCCCCGTTGACCCTTCATTGCCCCCGTTGACCCCTCGTTGCCCCCGTTGCCCCCTCATTGCCCCCGTTGACCCCTCGTTGCCCCCTCATTGCCTCCATTGTCTCCTCATTGCCCCCGTTGACCCCTCATTGCCCCCTCATTGCCCCCGTTGACCCCTCATTGCCCCCATTGACCCCTCATTTTCCTTGTTGACCCCTCATTGCCCCCGTTGACCCCTCATTGCCCCCGTTGACCCCTCATTGCCCCCATTGACCCCTCATTGCCCCCGTTGACCCCTTATTGCCCCGTTGACTCCTCATTGCCCCCGTTGACCCCTCATTGCCCCCGTTGACCCCTTATTGCCCCCGTTGCCCCCTCATTGCCCCCGTTGACCCCTTATTGCCCCCGTTGCCCTCTCATGGTTACTTATTGCCCCCATTGCCCCCTAATTACCCCCTTATTCCACCCGTTGCCCCTTAATTGCCCCTTCAGACCCCCCAATTGCCCCCTTTGCCCCATGTTGCCCTCCCGGGGGGGGGGGGGGGGGGGGCTGACGGTGGCTGTCCCCGTCCCCGTCCCCCCCCCCCAGGGGAAGGGTGTGGAGGACACGTACTGGTTGGTGGGACGAGAGGGCTTCACCAAACCCATCCCCACCCCCCCCGACCTCCTGCCCGGGTGAGCCGCGCGCCGGGGGGGCTCTGGGGGGGGTCTGGGTTCCTTTTTGGGGGGGGGGAAGGGGGGGGGTGTCCCTGGGGGGCTGGGGGGGTCCCTGCATTCCTGGGTCCCATGAAGGGGGGGTCTCTGGGTCCCCTTTTTTTGGGGGGGGGGACACACACAGATGTCTGAGGTCCCTGGGGGGGTCCCTGGGGCCCCCTTTTTTTTTTTTTTTTGGGGGGGGGGGCAGATGTCTGGGGCCCCTGGGGGGGTCCCTGGGGCCCATTTTGGGGGGAGGAGACCACTGGGTCCTCTTGGGGGTGTCCCTGGGGGGGGGGGGGGGCGGGGGGGAATGGGAACGACACACAGACTCCTGAGTCCCCTGGGGGGGTCCCCTGGGGCCCATTTTTGGGGGGGGGGGGTGTCCCTGGGCCCATTTTTGGGGGGGGTGTGTGTCCCTGGGTCCCCTAAGGGGGGGTCCCCGGGGCCCATTTTGGGGGGGGGAGGGGTGGGGGGGTCCCCGTGTCCCGGGGGGGGGACGACACAGCCTCCCGAATCCCCTGGGAGGGGTCCCTGGGGCCCATTTTTGGGGGGGAGGTGTCCCTGGGTCCCCTAAGGGGGTGTCCCCGGGGCTCATTTTGGGGGGGGGGAGGGGGGGGGTGTCCCCGTGTCCCGGGGGGGGGGGGACACAGCCTCCCGAATCCCCTGGGGGGGGTCCCTGGGGCCCATTTTTGGGGAGGTGGAGTGTCCCTGGGGCCCCTAAGGGGGGGGTCCCCGTGTCCCGGGGGGGGACACACAGCCTCCCGAGTCCCCTGGGGGGGTCCCTGGGGCCCATTTTTGGGGGGGGGGGGGGGTGTCCCCGAGGCCCATTTTGGGGGGGGGAGGGGTGGGGGTGTCCCCCGTGTCCCGGGGGGGGGGACACAGCCTCCCGAATCCCCTGGGGGGGGTCCCGGGGCCCATTTTTGGGGGGGGGTGTCCCTGGGGCCCCTAAGGGGGGGGTCCCCGTGTCCCGGGGGGGGGACCCACAGCCTCCCGAGTCCCCTGGGGGGGTCCCGGGGGCTCATTTTTGGGGGGGGGTGTGTCCCTGGGTCCCCTAAGGGGGGGTCCCCGGGGCCCATTTTGGGGGGGGGAGGGGGGGGGTGTCCCCGTGTCCCGGGGGGGGGACACACAGACTCCCGAGTCCCCTGGGGGGGGTCCCTGGGGCCCATTTTTGGGGGGGGGGGGGTGTGTCCCCGGGGCCCATTTTGGGGGGGGGAGGGGGGGGGGGTGTCCCCGTGTCCCGGGGGGGGGACACACAGCCTCCCGAATCCCCTGGGGGGGGGGTCCCTGGGGCCCATTTTTGGGGGGGGGGGGTGTCCCTGGGTCCCCTAAGGGGGGGGTCCCCGTGTCCCGGGGGACACACAGACTCCCGGGTCCCCACGGGGGGGGGGAGGGGGGCGGTACCGGACACCTGTCCCCCCCCCCTTCCCCCCCCCCCGGGCGGCGGTGTCCCCTCAGGGCCAGCAATCACGGCATCAGCCTGGACGAGATCCCGGCGGAGCGCAGGAAGAAACTGGAAAAAGCGCGACCGGGGCAGGTGCTCAAATAGCCCCGGTGAGCCACGCCCCTTTCCCCCGCCCACACCACGCCCCCCTTCCCC
>NW_028128849.1:0-12858 GCF_965231255.1 Vanellus vanellus
GGTCAGAGGTTGGAGGGGGGGGGCGGGGCTGGGACTGGGGGTGACCCTGGGGGGGGGGGGGGGGGGAGGAGCCCACCCCGGTATCCTCCCCCCCACCCTGGGGACACCCCCAGCCGGGGGTCACCCGCTGCCCCCCCCATGTTGGGGGACAATAAATGACATTGGTGGCAAATGGTCCCTGTCTCCCCCACGCCCGGACACCTGCGTGGGTCCCCCCCAAACCCCTGCAGCCCCCCCAAATCCTGCCCCCCCCCAAACGCATGGACCCCCCCAAACTCCTGGGTCTCCCCCCAAGCCCCTGGGTCCCCCCCAAACTCCTGCCCCCCCCCCCCGAAACTCCTGGGACCACCCCCCCAAACTCCTTGCCCCCCCCCCCCCAAACCCCTGGCTCCTCCCCCAAACTCCTGGGCCCCCCCCCAAAACTTCATGTGTCCCCCCCAAAATTCCCGGGTCCCCCCTACATTCTGCCCCCCCCCAACTCCTGCCCCCCCCCCCCCCCCCAGCTCCTGGGTGCCCCCCAAACTCCTGGGTCCCCCTCCCCCCAAACTCCTGCAGCCCCGCAAAACTCCTGCCCCCCCCGCCAAACTCCTGTCCCCCCCCCCAAACTCCTGGGTCCCCCCCAAACTCCTGTCCCCCCCCCAAACTCCTGCCCCCCCCCCCAAACTCCTGGGTCCCCCCCAAACTCCTGTCCCCCCCCCAAACTCCTGCCCCCCCCCCCAAACTCCTGGGTCCCCCCCCAAACTCCTGCCCCCCCCCCCAAACTGGGGGTCCCCCCCCCCAGACGCTCTGCCCCTCATCGCACTGTGCAGCTTCATTTAATGGCACTTAGTGTGTCCCCCGGGGGGGGGGGGCGGACATCCGGGGGGGGGACCCCGGTGCCGGGGGGGGACCCGCGGGAGTCGGGGGGGGGTCCCCGGGGTGGGGGGGGGTCCCCGCCGGGGGGGGCGGGGCTCAGAAGCGCACCTGGCGGCACATGTCGCAGCGGCAGCCGCGGGCGGAGACGGTCTGGAGGCGCCGTCGGGAGCCGTCGGGGCACTGCAGCGTCACCCGCACCTGCGGGCGGGGCCGGCCACGCCCATGCCACACCCGTTGCATAAAGGGAGGGGACGGACACGCCCCAGCACACCCCCCCCCATGTCCCCACGCCCCTCATTCCACGCCACGCCTCTCCCACACCCCACCACACCCTCCCAAGGCCCTCCCACACCCCACCACAACCACGCCCTCCTGAGCCCCTCCCATACTGCCACGCCCCTTCCACACCCCACCACGCCCTCCCAAGCCCCTCCCCCACGCTGCCACACCCCACCACACTCTACCCCACCCTCCTAAGCCCCTCCCACACCCTCCCAAGCCCCTCCCCAACCCCACCACACCTTCCCAAGCCCCTCCCACACCCTGCCACACTGCACCCCACCCTCCTAAGCCCCTCCCACGCCCTCCCAAGCTCCTCACACCCCCAAAACACCCTCCCAAGCCCCTGCCCCACCCTGCCCCGCCCCACCACACCCTCCCAAGTCCCTCCCACACCCCACCCCACTCCACCCCAAGCCCCTCCCCCACCCTGCCCCACCCCACCACACCCTCCCAAGCCCCTCCCCCGCCCCCCCAGCCCCTCCCCCACCTTGTGTGCGCGGGCGATGGTGCAGCAGAGGGCGCGGGAGGTGCGGGGGCGGCGGCTGGCGGCCATGACGGCGGGGGGGAGGGGAAGGCGCCGGACTCGCAGTGCCCCACGCAGGCGGCTGCCGCCCCCCCCCGGCACCCCCCGGTGGCCCCCCCCACCGGCACCCCTGGGGGCACCGTCGGTAGGGGGGGGGCACCCACACCCTCGGGGGGGGCACCCAGTCCCATGGGGGGGTCCCAATCCCGGGGGGGGGCACCCAGTCCCTTGGGGGGGGGGGCACCGCTGGGGGGAGGGGGGGGGCACCCACACCTTCGGGGGGGCACCCACACCCTGGGTCCCTTGGGGGGCACCCAATCCCATGGGGGGGGGGTCACCCAGTCTTTTGGGGGGGGGGACACACCCTGGGGCTCTCGGGGGGGTCCCAATCCCGGGGGTGGGCACCCAGTCCCTTGGGGGGGGGGGCACCCAGTCCCATGGGGGGGGGGCACACCCTGGGTCTCTTGGGGGGGTCCCAATCCCGGGGGGGGCACCCAGTCCCATGGGGGGGGGGCACCGCCGATGGGGGGAGGGGTACCCACACCCTGGGTCCTTTGGGGGGGTCCCAATCCCATGAGGGGGGCACCCAATCCCATGGGGAGGGGCACCCGGTCCCTTGGGGGGGGCACCCACACCCTCGGGGGGGCACCCACACCATTGGGGGGGTCCCAATCTCATGGGGGGGGGCACCCAGTCCCTTAGGGGGGGCACCGCTGGGGGGAGGGGGGGGCACCCACACCTTTGGGGGGGCACCCAATCCCATGGGGGGGGTCACCCAGTCCTTTGGGGGGGGTCACCCAGTCCTTTGGGGGGGTCCCCATCCCATGGAGGGGCCACTCAGTCCCTCGGGGGGGCACCCACACCCTGGGTCCCTCTGGGGGGGACCCAATCCCATGGGGGGGTCACCCAGTCCTTGGGGGGGGGGGACACCCAATCCCGTGGGGGGGTCACCCACACCCTGGGTCCCTCTGGGGGGGGATCCCCGACTCCTGTGTCCCTGGGGGGGGGGGGGGGTGGGGGGGGTGTTGCCCCCCCGGAGCTTACACTGGAGGCGGCAGTCGGGGCCGGGGCCGGCGGGCCGGGCCGGGGGCGGCAGCGGGAGGAGGAGGAGGAGGAGGAGGAGGAGGCGGCGGCGGAGGGCGGCCATGGCCGTGGCGGGGGGTGGGGCGGCCCCGATGGGGGGGGAGGGGGGTGTCGGTGTCCGGGGGTGTCCCCCCCCCCCCCCCGCTCCGCCCACGGGGCCCTGTGCCCCGCAGGGGGCGCTGCGCGCGGCCGCCGCCAACCCGGAAGTGAGCGAGGAGGGGGCGGGGCCGGGTGGCCACCAGCCAATGGGCGGCGGGGGGCGGGGCCGGGCGGCGGCGCGCGCGGCGGCCATGGGGCTCCTGACGATCCTGAAGAAGATGCGGGAGAAGGAGCGCGAGCTGCGGCTGCTCGTGCTGTAGGCGGGGCCTCGGGGAGGGGGCGGGGCTTGGTGGGGGGACTCGACGAAGGGGCGGGGCCTGGAGGGGGCGGGGGGCGCCCGTTGGGGGGGGGGGGTCGGGCGGGAGCCGCGGCTGCTCGTGCTGGGAGGGGGCGGGGGGGGGGCTGTCTGGGCTGGGGGCGGGGCCTCGAGAGGGGGCGGGGCTTGGAGGGGGAGCGGTCTGCAGGGGGCGGGGTCAGGTGGGGTGGCAGATGGTGGGCGGGGCCAAGGGATGGGGTGGAGTCAAGTGTTAGGTGTTGGGCGGGGTGAGGGGTGGGGCCAACGAGGGGGCGGAGCTAAATGAAAAGGCTCGTGCGGAGGGGCGGGGCCAACTGGAAGGGGTGGAGTCGATCATCGGGGCGGGGGCAGCGAAGGGCTGGGTGGGGGCGGAGCCAACCATTGGGCGGGGTGAGGGGAGGGGTGGGGCCAACAAGGGGGCGGGGCTTAAGGAAGAGGCCCATGGGGAGGGGCTGGGCCTGATGGGAGGGGGCGTGGCCTGCGAGGAGGGGCGTGGCCGGGGGTGATGGGGCGGGGCCAAGCGGCGAGGGCGGGGTGGAGGGGAGACAGGGTGGAGGAAGGAGGGGGTGGGGCGGGGGGGGCGTGGTGCCAGGGCCCCGCCCCGCCCCGCCCACAGGGGGTTGGACAACGCGGGGAAGACGACGCTGCTGAAGCGGTTCAACGGGGAGGACGTGGCCACCATCTCCCCCACCCTCGGCTTCAACATCAAGACCCTCGAGCACCGCGGGTGAGGGGCGGGGCGGGGCGGGGCGGGGCGGGGGCCAGGCGGCACGTTGGGCACCGCGGTGGTTGTGGTGGTCACGGTGGTGGTGGTGGCCACGGTGGTCTTGGTGGAGGTGGTCATGATGGACATGGTGGTGGTCACATTGGTCACAGTGGTGGTGGCCACATTGGTTGTGGTGGGGGTGGTCAAGATGGTCATGGTGGTGGCCACATTGGTCATGGTGGTGGTGGCCACATTGGTCTTGGTGGTGGTGGCCACGTTGGTCATGGTGGTGGTGGTCACATTGGTCACAGTGGTGGCCACGTTGGTCTTGGTGATGGTGGCCACGTTGGTCATGGTGGTGGTGGTGGCCATGTTGGTTGTGGTGGGGGTGGTCAAGATGGTCATGGTGGTGGTGGCCATGTTGGTCTTGGTGGTGGTGGCCACGTTGGTCATGGTGGTGGTGGCCACATTGGTCACGATGGTGGTGGTCTTGTAGCTCATGATGGTGGCCACATTGGTCATGGTGGTGGCCACATTAACTATGGTGGTGGTGGCCACATTGATCGTGATGGTGGTTGCCACGTTGCTCGTGGTGGGGGTGGTCAAGATGGTTATGGTGGTGGCCACATTAGTCATGGTGGTGGTTACATTGGTCATGGTGGTGGTGGCCATGTTGGTCTTGGTGGTGGTGGCCCCGTTGGTTGTGGTGGGGGGTGGTCAAGATGGTCATGGTGGTGGCCACGTTGGTCACAGTGGTGGCCACATTGGTCATGGTGGTGGTGGCCACGTTGGTCTTGGTGGTGGTGGTCTTGTAGCTCATGATGGTGGCCACGTTAGTCATGGTGGTGGCCACATTGGTCACAGCAGTGGCCACATTGATCGTGGCGGCATTGGTGGCCATTTTGGCGGCCGTGTTGGCTGTGACAGTGACCACCATGTTGGTGGCCATGTTGGCCGTGATAGAGCACCATAAAGGTGACCATATTGATAGCCATGACAGTGGCCGCGTTGGCTGTCATAGCGAGCCATGAAGGTGGCCGCATTGATAACCACAATAGTGGTCATGTTGGTGGCCATGTTGGCTGTGAGAGTGACCACTGTGTTGGCGGCCATGTTGGCCGTGATAGAGCACCATGAAGGTGACCGTGTTGACAGCCACAACGATGGCCACGTTGGTGGCCGTGTTGGCGGCCATGTTGGCTGTGAGAGTGATGGCCGCGTTGGTGGCCATGTTGGCCGTGATAGAGCGCCATGAAGGCGACTGTTGACAGCCACAACGATGGCCATGTTGGTGGCCGGGTTGGCGGCCGGGTTGGCTGTGAGAGTGACCGCCGCGTTGGTGGCCGGGTTGGCGGCCATGTTGGCTGTGAGAGTGACCACTGTGTTGGCGGCTGTGTTGGCCGTGATAGAGCGCCATGAAGGTGACCATGTTGACAGCCACAACGATGGCCACGTTGGCGGCCGGGTTGGCTGTGAGAGTGACCGCCGTGTTGGTGGCCGTGTTGGCAGCCATGTTGGCTGTGAGAGTGACCACCATGTTGGCGGCCGTGTTGGCCGTGATAGAGCGCCATGAAGGCGACCGTGTTGACAGCCACAACGATGGCCACGTTGGCGGCCGTGTTGGTGGCCGGGTTGGCTGTGAGAGTGACCGTCGCGTTGGTGGCCGGGTTGGCGGCCATGTTGGCTGTGAGAGTGACCGCCGTGTTGGCGGCCGTGTTGGCCGTGATAGAGCACCATGAAGGTGACTGTTGACAGCCACAACGATGGCCACATTGGCGGCCGTGTTGGCTGTGAGAGTGACCGCCGTGTTGGTGGCCGTGTTGGCAGCCATGTTGGCTGTGAGAGTGACCACCGTGTTGGCGGCCATGTTGGCCGTGATAGAGCGCCATGAAGGCGACCGTGTTGACAGCCACAACGATGGCCACGTTGGCGGCCGGGTTGGCTGTGAGAGTGACGGCCGCGTTGGTGGCCGGGTTGGCCGCCCCCCAGGTTCAAGCTGAACGTGTGGGACGTGGGGGGGCAGAGCTCTCTGCGCTCCTATTGGCGCAACTACTTCGAGAGCACCGACGGCCTCGTCTGGGTGGTCGACAGCGGCGACCGGCAGCGCCTCCAGCTCTGCGCCCGCGAGCTGCGCCAGCTCCTGCGCGAGGAGGTGCCGGGGGGGCGGGGGGGGCGGGGGGGGCGGGGGGGGCGGGGGGCTGATGGAGGACGTGGGGAGGTGGGGGTGTGGTGGGGGCACGGGGGACATGAGGGATGTGGGGTGTGGTGGGGACGTGGGGGTCATGGGGACGTGGGGGTCACGGGGGGAATGGGGGTGGTGGGGTCATGGAGGACCCCATGGGGCCATGGGGGGTGGTGGGGATGTGGGGCTTATGGAGGACATGGGGGTGGTGGGGTCATGGGGGACATGGTGGTGGTGGGGTCATGGAGGACCCCATGGGACTATGGGGGGGGGTGGGGACGTGGGGCTTATGGAGGACGTGGGGAGGTGGGGGTGTGGTGGGGACATGGAGGACATGGGGACGTGGGGGTCATGGGGGACATGGGGGTGGTGGGGTCATGGAGGACCCCATGGGGCTATGGGGGGGGGTGGGGAGGTGGGGCTTATGGAGGATGTGGGGCCATGGTGGGACCGTGGGGCCATGGTGGGGCCATGGTGGGGCCATGTGGCCGTGGGGTGGCCGTGGGTGTGACGGAGGCCCGGGGGGTCCCAGGGCCATGGGGGGGTCCCAGGGCCAGGGGGGGGCCCAGGGGGTGACAGCGGTGGCGCCCCCTCCCCAGCGCTTGGCCGGGGCCACCCTCCTCGTCTTCGCCAACAAACAGGACCTGCCCGGGGCCCTCCCGGCCAGCGCCATCCGCGAGGTGCGCCCCCGGCCCCCCAAAACTCCCGGGGAGACCCCAAAACTCCTGGGGAGCCCCCCAAAACTCCCGGGGAGCCCCCCAAACTCCTGACTCCCCCCCACTCCTGGGGAGCCCCCCAAAACTCCCGGGGAGCCCCCTAAAACTCCTGACCCCCCCCCACTCCCGGGGAGCCCCCCAAAACTCCCGGGGAGCCCCCCAAAACACCCGGGGAGCCCCCCAAAACTCCTGACCCCCCCCCACTCCCGGGGAGCCCCCCCACTCCCGGGGAGCCCCCCAAAACTCCTGGGGAGACCCCCAAAACTCCCGGGGAGCCCCCCAAACTCCTGACCCCCCGCAACTCGTGGGGACCCCCCCCAACTCGTGGGGACCCCCCCAAAACTCCCGGGGAGCCCCCCAAAACTCCTGACCCCCCCAACTCCCGGGGAGCCCCCCCAAACTCCTGGGGACCCCCCAAACTCCTGACCCCCCCAACCCCTATGTCCCCCCAAACCCCTATGGCCCCCCCAAACCCTGTGTCCCCCCCCAAACCCCCTGTGCCCCCCCAAACCCTATATCCCCCCCAACCCCTATGCCCCCCCCAACCCCCCCGTGCCCCCCCGTGCCCCCCCAAACCCCTATGCCCCCCCACCCCCTATGTCCCCCCGTGCCCCCCCGTGCCCCCCAACCCCTATGTCCTCCCAACCCCTATGTCCCCCCCAAACCCTCGTGCCCCCCCCAACCCCTATGCCCCCCCCAACCCCCCGTGCCCCCCCGTGCCCCCCCAGGCGCTGGAGCTGGACGCCATCCGCAGCCACCGCTGGTGCATCCAGGGCTGCTCGGCTTTCACTGGCCACAACCTGCTGGCCGGCATCGACTGGCTGCTGGACGACATCGCCGCCCGCCTCTGCCCCACGGACTGACCCACACATACCCCCCCCAGCCCCCCCCAGAGCCCTCCCCCCCCCCCCCACCGCCGGCCAGAATGGGCTTTCGCGGAAGGGGTGAGGACCCCCCTCCTGGTGCCAATAAAGGGGGTGACCGACGGCTGCGTGGGGCGGTGGGGGCGCCCGAAAATGGGTCTGGGGGCGAGGGGTTGGGGGGTGGTTTGGGGGGTGGGGGGGCTGGGGGCAATTTTGGGGGCCCTGGGGGCAGTTTGAGGGGGGCTGGGGGCTATTTTAGGGGGGCTGGGGGCAGTTTTGGGGTCCCTGGGGGCAGTTTTGGGGGTCTTAGGGCAGTTTTAGGGGGTCTGGGGGCAGTTTTGGGGGGTCTGGGGGCAGTTTTAGGAGGTCTGGGGGCAGTTCCTGAGCGTTTGGGGGCAGTTTTAGGGGGATTGGGGCAGTTCTGGTTCCCCTGGGGGCAGTTTTGGGGGTCTGAGGGCGGTTCTGGGGTCCCTGGGGGCAGTTTTAGGGGGTCTGGGGGCAGTTTTGGGGCTCTGGGGGCAGTTCTGGCGCCCCTCGGGGCAGCCCCAGGGGGCGGAGCCTCGTGTGGGTGTGGTTTGGGGGGCGTGGCCAGCGGGGCTCCCTGCCCTGCCGGGGGGGCGTGGTTTCGGGGAAGGGGCGGGGCGTCTCCGGCAGGGCTGGGGCTCAGCTCAGGGGCGGGGCTTTCTCAGGTGGGTGTGGTTTCGGGAGGGTGGGGGGCGTGGCCGTGGCGCCGCCAGGGCGGGTCCTAATGCCCCGCCCGCCCCGGGCCCCCCTCTCCCCCCCCGCCCCCCCCCCCCCCCAGAGGGGACATAGGGGTCCGGGGGGGGTCCCAGAGGTGACCCCCAGAAAGGCTCAGCCGCGGGGGGGGGAAACGGTCTCAGATCTTTATTGGGGGGTCCCGGGGGGGGGGGGACACGTGGACACTCAGGGCAGAGCCCCCCGGGGGGTCCCTGAAGGCGGGGGGGGGCAGCAGAGGCCCTTCATCCTCCATCCTCATCCTCAGCGGCCTCGGCCCGGCCCCACGCTGCCACCTGGGGGTGGGGGGGGGACACGGGGGCCACCGTGATGTCACACACACACCCCCCCCATAGGGTCACACCCCCCCCCATGGGCCCCCCATAGGGTCACCCCCCCCCGTAGGGGTTCCCCTTAATCCCCCCCAATGTCACCTCCCCCCAGTCACCCCCCCATGCCCCCCCCATAATGTCACCCCCCCCATAGTGTCACCCCCCATAGAGTGCTTAAGCCCCCCCATAGGTCACACCCCCCCCAGTGTCACCCCCTCTCATAAGGTCGCCCCCCCCTAAAGTGTCCCCCCCCCCATAGAGCGCTTAAGCCCCCCCATAGAGTCCCCCCAATAGTGCCCCCCAGTGCCCCCCCATAGAGCCCCCCATAGTGCCCCCCATAGTCCTCCCCATAGTGCCCCCCAGTGTCCCCCCATAGAACCCCCCATAGTGCCCCCCATAGAGCCCCCCCCATAGTGTCCCCATAGTGCCCCCCATAGTGCCCCCCCATAGTGCCCCCCATAGTGCCCCACCCATAGTGCCCCCCATAGTGCCCCCAGTGTCCCTCCATAGAGCCCCCCCATAGTGTCCCCATAGTGCCCCCCATAGTGCCCCCCAGTGTCCCCCCATAGAGCCCCCCCATAGTGCCCCCCATAGAGCCCCCCCATAGTGCCCCCCATAGAGCCCCCCATAGAGCCCCCCCATAGTGTCCCCATAGTGCCCCCCATAGTGCCCCCCAGTGTCCCCCCCTAGAGCCCCCCCCAGACCCCCCCCCATAGTGCCCCCCCCCCCCCCCAGACCCCCCCCACCGTGGGGCGCGGGGGGGGGCGCGGGGCCGGGGGGGGCCCCCAACACCCTCTGCAGCACCGCGGCCACGCGCCGACTCAGCGCCGCCCGTTCCAGCGCCACCGCCTGTGCCTGCGGGGGGGCGGCGGGGACACCCCCGAGCGGGGTCACCCCCCGGCCCGGGGTCACCCCCCCATCCCGGGGTCACCCCCCACTCCGGGGTCACCCCCCCATTCCTGGGACACCCCCCCATTCCAGTGTCCCCCCCATTCCGGGGTGCCCCCCCCCATCCCGGGGTCACCCCCCCCAAAGCGGGGACACCCCCGAGCGGGGTCACCCCCCCATCCCGGGGTCACCCCCCCATCCCGGGGTGCCCCCCCCATCCCGGGGTGCCCCCCCATTCCGGGGTGACCCCCATTCCTGGGACACCCCCCCATTCCTGGGTGCCCCCCCCATTCCAGTGTCCCCCCCCATCCCGGGGTCACCCCCCCACTCCGGAGTGCCCCCCCATTCCTGGGACACCCCCCCATTCCGGGGTGCCTCCCCCATTCCAGTGTCCCCCCCCATCCCGGGGTCACCCCCCCACTCCGGAGTGCCCCCCCATTTCTGGGACACCCCCCCATTCCGGGGTCACCCCCCCATTCCAGTGTCCCCCCCCATCCCGGGGTCAACCCCCAATCCGGGGTGCCCCCCCATTCCTGGGACACCCCCCATTCCGGAATGCCCCCCCCCATTCAGGAGTGCCCCCCCCCCCCCCATTCCAGTGTCCCCCCCCCATCCCGGGGTCACCCCCCATTCCTGGGTGTGTCCCCCCCCAAATTCCTGGGTGCCCTCCAACTCCTGAGCCCCCCCCCCCCAAATTCCTACGTCCCCCCAAAATCCTGGACCCCCCCCAAACCCCTGGGTCTCCCCCCCCCCTCAAAATTTCTGGGTCCCCCTCAAATCCTGGATGTCCCCCCCCCCAAATTCCTGGGTGCCCCCCCCCCCACCTGGGTCCCCCCCCAAACTCCCGGGTCCCCCCCAAATCCTGCCCCCCCCCAACTCCTGGGTGCCCCCCCCCAAATTCCTGCCCCCCCCCCCCCTCACCAGCCCCCGCAGGCGCTCCTCCAGGAGGCGGTTGAGCCGTTGGGAGTTGGCGTAGTCGTCCTGGAGCCTGTGGGGACACCCAACTGGGGGGACTGGGAGCACTGGGAGGGGGACTGGGAGCCCTGGAGAAAGGAACTGGGAGCACTGGGGGCCCTGGGGAGGGGGACTGGAAGCACTGGAGCCCTGGAGAGGGGGACTGGAAGCACTGGGAGCCCTGGGGAGGGGGACTGGGAGCACTGGGAGGGGGACTGGGAGCCCTGGAGAAAGGAACTGGGAGCACTGGGGCCCTGGGGAGGGGGACTGGGAGGACTGAGAAGGCATGCTGGGGGACTGGGAGCACTGGGGGCCCTGGAGAGGGGGACTGGAAGCACTGGGAGCCCTGGGGAGGGGGGACTGGGAGCACTGGGAGGGGAACTGGGAGCCCTGGAGAAAGGAACTGGGAGCACTGGGAGCCCTGGAGAGGGGGACTGGGAGGACTGAGAAGGCATGCTGGGTGGACTGGGAGCACTGGGGGCCCTGGGGAGGGGGACTGGGAGCACTGGGAGCCCTGGGGAGGGGGACTGGGAGCACTGGCAGGGGAAACTGGGAGCCCTGGAGAAAGGAACTGGGAGCACTGGGACCCCGGAGAGGGGGACTGGGAGCACTGGGAAGGCATGCTGGGGGACTGGGGAGCGCTGGAGGCCCTGGAGAGGGGGACTGGGAGCACTGGGAGGGCACACTGGGGGACTGGGGAGCACTGGGAGGGCAGGCTGGGAGGACTGGGAGCCCTGGAGGGGCACTGGGAGCAGTGGGAACCCCTGGGGAGTGGTGATTGGGCATACTGGGAGCACTGGGAGGGGCACTGGGAGCACTGGGAACCCCTGGGGGGTGGTGACTGGGCATACTGGGAGCACTGGGAGGGGCACTGGGAGCACTGGGAACCCCTGGGGGTGGTGACTGGGCATACTGGGAGCACTGGGAGCTCCTGGGGGGTGGTGACTGGGCATACTGGGAGCACTGGGAGGGGCACTGGGAGCACTGGGAACCCTGGGGGGTGGTGACTGGGCATACTGGGAGCACTGGGAACCCGCGGTGGGGGGGAACTGGGAGCGCTGTGAAAGGGGCACTGGAGGGAAATGCTGCCGGCCCCGCCCATCGAGGGGGGGCGTGGCCCTGACAAGCCCCGCCCCATCGGGCACCGCCGCGGGGAGCGGTGGGGTGGGTGTGTCCCGCCCCGCTCCGCCCCGTGGGCGTGTCCTCCCCCGGCCCCGCCCCTCACCTGTCCATCCGCGCCCGCAGCGCGTCCAGCTCCGCCCGCGGCGGGGGGGGGAGGCTGTGGACCCCCAAAACCTGACCCGGGGACCCCCAAAACTGCCCCCGGGACCCCAAAAACTGCCCCTGGGACCCCCAAAAATGCCCCTGGGACCCCTCAAAACCCCCCCCGGGACCCCCAAAAACCTCCCCGGGACCCCCAAAACCCCCCAGAGACCCCCCAAAATCTCCCCGAGACCCCCAAAAGTGCCCCCAGGAACCCTCAAAACCTCCCGGGGACCCCCGAAACTGCCCCGGGGACCCCCCAAAAGCCCCCCGAGACCCCCCAAAACCTCCCCGGAACCCCCATAAGTGCCCCCCGGGACCCCCCAAAACTGCTCCCGGGACCCCCAAATCATCGCGGGGACCCCAAAAACATCCCAGACCCCCCCAAAAAACTGCCCCGTGACCCTCCCCACATCCCCAGACACCCCCCCCCCCCAAATTACCACCGGCCCCCCCAACTCCCGCCCCAGGGCCCCCCGCCCCCCAACCTGCCCATGGGCCCCCCCAAACCTTTCCCAACCCCCCCCAACTGCCCCCCGCAACTGCCCCTGGGACCCCCCCAAAACCGCTCCGGACCCCACAGTCTTCCCCGAGGGACCCCCCCAAAATTGCCCCCCCCCCCCAAACTCACCCCCTCGGTTCTGCGGTGCCTCCGGACCCCCCCGGTTCCTGGTGGGGGGGGGGAAGGGGGGGGGGGTAGGCGTCAGTGTGACATCCCCCCCCCAACCCCCCAAAAAGGAGACTCAGAAGTTCGGGGGACCCCCCCCAAACCCCCCTAATAGGGGACCCAGGAGTGACCCCCAACCCCCCAACCCCCCCTTCCCCCCCTCCCGGGGGTCCCAGAAGCTCGGGGAACCCCAACACCCCCCCCCCATAGAGGACACAGGAATTCGGGGACACCCCCCCCCCAACCCCCCCCATAGGGGACAGAGGAATTCGGGGGACCCCTCAACCCCCACTCTCCCCCTCCCTCCATGGGGGTCCCAGAAGTTCGGGTGACACCCCCCCCCCCAAAAAAAGGGGTCCCAGAAGCTCGGGGACCCCCAACACCCCCCCATGGGGGACCCAGAAGTTCAGGGACC
>NW_028128848.1:0-10080 GCF_965231255.1 Vanellus vanellus
GGGGGGGTTGTGCAAAGGTGAGAAACCGTTCGCGGGTGGGCCTCGCACGAGGATAATCCTTGCACGAGGGTCATCCTCGCACGAGGATGGGCCTTGTACGAGGATGGGCCTTGCACAAGGACAGGTCTTGCACGAGGATGGGCCTCGCACAAGGATGGGCCTCACACAAGGATAATCCTTGCACAAGGGTCGTCCTCGCACGAGGATGGACCTCGCACAAGGACGATCCTTGCACAAGGACAGCCTTGCACGAGGATGGGCCTTGCACGAGGACCACACTCGCTCGAGCACGGGCTTTGTGGGAGGGCGGTCCTCGCACGGGGATGGCCCTCGCACGAGGATGGGGATGGTCCTTACACGAGGCTCACCCATGCACCAGGGTGGCCCTTGCACGAGGAGGAGTCTCTCGCACGAGGCGGTCCCTCGCACGCGTGCAGGGGGGGGTCGGGGGGGGATGGGGACGCGGTGGCCATAGCGTGAGGGCGGCCTTGCACGGGGGGGGGGGCGAGAGGTCCCCGTGGCGGGTCTGTGTCGCACGAGGCTGCGCCTTTGCACGGGGAGGCGGCTGCGTGAGGACGGGACGGGGCGTGGCATGGGCGTGGCCACGAGGGCGGGGCTCGCACGGGGACGGGGGGGGGGGCAGGGGAGGGGGAAGGGACCAGGAGGGTCTTTCACAGCCGGCCTCGCACGAGGACGGCGGTCCGCACGAGGATCTGCCTCTCGCCCCTCCCTGCCACCCTCCGCCTCCCGCCCTCGTGCGTCGCACGAGGAACCCCTCCCCCCGCAGCTGCGCCTTGCACGAAGGGGGTGGGGTGTGAGGGGGGGGTGTCTTTCCTCAGCCGTGCGTCGCACGAGGACCTCTCCTTCGCACGAGGATCTCTCCCTCGCACGAGGACACTCTTCCTCGCACGAGGACCCCCCCCTTGCACGAGGACCCCCCTCCCCCCGTCGCACCGCCCGGGCTTCGCACGAGGCCCCCCCCTCCCCCCCCCCGGACGCCTCGCACGCCCCTCGCACGACGGAGGGGGGGGGGGAGGGGGGAGACGGGACAGGCGCTGGAATGTCACTGCGATGCCATAAGGTGCCAAAAAAAGGGGGGGGGGGGGGAGGGGCGGGGGGGGGAGTTGGGGGACCCCCGGAGGAGTGGGGAGGGGCCCGGGGGGGGGAGGGGCGAAATCACTGGGGGGGGGGGCCCATATACTGGGGGGGGGGGGGGGCTATACTGGGGGGGTCCCTCCTATACTGGGGGGTCCCTAATGCTGGGGAGGGTCCCCTATACTGGGGGGGGGGTCCCCTATACTGGGGGGGGGTCCTCTGATACTGGGGGGGTTCCCTATACTGGGAGGGGGTCCCCTATACTGGGGGGGGGGGTGTCCATTATACTGGGGGGGCCAAGACACACCCCACCCCACCCCCCCAGTTTGCGGTGACTGGGAGCCCCCCCCCCCCAGTATACCCAGTGCCCCCCCCCCCCCCCCCGCGCCCCCCCTCCCCCCAGTGCCATACTGGTCCCTGTGGCGCCCCCCCACTGCCCCCACCCCATAGAATGGGGGGGGGGAGCCCTCTGCCCCCCAAGTGCCAAGACACACCCCCCTATAGGGCCCCCCCCATCTCCTATGGGGCAGAAGACCCCCCCCCCAGTTTTGCTATGGGGCTGGAGACCTCCAACTCCCCGGGGGGGGGGGGCCCATCTCCTATGCCCCCCCCCCCCCATGCTATGGGGCCCCAAACCCCCTATAGGGCTCCCCCCACATCCTATGCCCCCCCCCCCCGCAACCTATAGACACCCCCCCCCAACCTATGGGTCCCCCACTTATGGGGGACCCCCTCACCTATGGGGACACCCCCCATCTGTGGGGCAGGGCCCCCCCCCCCCCAATCCTATGGGCCCCCCCACTTATGCCCACCCCAACCTATGGGCCCCCCCCCAATCTATGGGCCCCCCCCACTTATGGGGCAGGACCCCCCCCCATCCTATGGGGCCTCAAACCCCTTATAGGGCTCCCCCCAACCTATGGGGCCACCCCCCAACCTTATAGGCCCCCCCCTCCAATCTATGGGGTGTCCCCCCCACTTATGGGGCCCCCCCCCAACCTATGGGCCCCCCCCAATCTATGGGGTGTCCCCCCCACTTATGGGCTCCCCCCAACCTATGGCCCCCCCCCAATCTATGGGGTGTCCCCTCCACTTATGGGCCCCCCGACTTATGGGCCCCCCCCAACCTATGGGCCCCCCCCAATCTATGGGGTGTCCCCCCCCAATTATGGGCCCCCCCCAATCTATGGGGTCCCCTCACTTATGGGGAACCCCTCACCTATGGGATCGCCCCCCCCCCCCCTCCACTTATGGGGCAGAACACCCCCCCTCCTCCTCCTCCTCCTCAAGTCCCCCCTCCCCCTTTCCGAGCTCTCTCCCCTCCCCCCGTGGGAAAACCGAAAGTGGGGGGCGCGGAGGGGGGAGGGGCCACCCCTCCTCCCCCCCCCCCCCCCGTGACCCCCCCGGCGCCCCCCAAAAACCCTTCGCTTTCGGGGAGCACCACGCCGAGGGCCAGGGGGAGGGGGAAGGGGTAGGGGTACGCGGCCACCAGCCGGGGGCCGAAGGGGAGGGGGAAGGGGGGGGCGGGGGGGGGCGGGGGGGGGGGCGGGGGGACCCCCCCTCTGCCCCTCCCCCCCTCCCCCCCCCTCCCGGGGGTCCCCCCCCCTCCTCAGCAGAGCCAACGGTTGTTCCTGAACCGGGTACACCCCGCTGGGACCGGCGGGGGGGGAGGGTTTTTTGTCACCCGCTGCGGCGTCACCGTCACCGGCGTCACCCGGAGGGACGGTGACATCATCGCGGGGTTGCGGCGGCGGGAGGGGGGAGATCCCCTCTTCCTTTACCCCCCCTCCTCCTCCTCCTCCTCCTCCTCCCGCTGCCGGGGGGGTGTAGGCGATGACAGTCGGCGGCGAGGCGGGTGACGCGGCGGGTGACGCAGCGGGTGACGCCTCGGCTTGGTGACGCTTGGCGTGACGGCTGAGCGCCGCCGCCGTCTTGCAGACTTTGGCGCAGCGGCTACAGGCGAACCGCAGCGACGGGCGACGGCCAACACGGGGGGCGGTGACGGTGACGGCGGCGGCGGGGGCGTCATCGTCACCGCCGGTTGTCCCCCCTCCCCCGCCCGTCACCCCTTCGTGTCCCCGTTGGTGTTTCCGTAGTTTCCGCAGCGCGGTGAACGTTTTCCCGCACACCCGGCACGTGTGGTGCCAATCCCGGCGCCGGTGTCCTTCCCCGACTTGGACGTCACCGGTGTCACCGTCACCCGTCGCCCACCGCAACGAGCGCAATTTGCGGCGCCAACGGGATTTCTTCGCCTTGACGCCGCCGGTTGTGCCGCCGCCGGTGTCGCCGGCGGTCGCGCCGCCGCCGCCTGTTGTCTTCCGTTTGGGTTTGTAGGTGTAATACGGGCGCCAAAGACGGTCCTCAGCGTCGCTGTCGTCGTCACCGCTGCGTCGGGAACAAGCGGCGGCAGCGCGGCGGTGAACAGGCGGCGGCGGCGCGGCGGCGCCGGTCCCGGTTGTCTCTAAGCGTAGGTCGGTCTCGGAGATGCGTCGCTTGACGATGGCCTCTTCGCCGATGCGGACGGTGATTTGGCAAAGCGGCGCCACTCGACTCTCCCCCGTCGTCCCCACGTACGCCGGTTTGGCCACGTAGGTCATGGTACGGCCGGCGGTGGCGGTACCGGCGGCTGTAGCGGCGCCGGCGGTGGGTTGGGTGGTCGGCGTTGTGCCGCTGTCACCCACCGGCGCCTCTCCGGCCGCTCGCTGCGCTTCGATGTAATCCCGCAGCACTTGTTTCTTCATGGGTCGCGCCGCCGGTACCGCCGCCGCCACCGGCACCGCCGCCGCCTCCGCCGCCCGCCCGTTGTACGCGATGACGGACGCCGCCGGTACCGCCGCCACCGCCGGCGCGGTGGCTCCGCTGTGAACGATGACGGACGCCGCCGGGCGGCCGTAGGCGATGACCGACGCCGGTTCGGGTCTGGGCGAAGGGTAAACGCCGCCGGGGGCGGTGGGTTCCACCGGATCGGCCGTCGGTAGGAGGATCCCGTCGGTCACCAGACTCTGACTGTAGGTTTTGTAGGGTCGCTTGTGCGCCCGCATGGGCAGGAGGCGGTAGAGCTTGAGGGCGTTGAGTTTGGGTTTGTAACCGCCGTTGGGCGTCTTCTCGGAGGAGATGAGCGCCGGGTTGATGCCGTGAAAGGCCTTTTGGTGGGTCTTGAGGTTGTAGTAGGTGACGAAGGTCTCCCAGCAGAAGATGCACTGGTAGCGGCGCTCGCCGGTGTGCCACACCTCGTGTTTGGTGCGGTACTCGGCCAAAGCGAAGACCTTGTCGCAGTAGCGGCAGGGGTACTTGCGGCGCCAGGAGTGGACGTTGGCGTGACGCTTGAGGCTGGAGAGCGTCATGTAGGAGCGGTGACAAACGCCGCAGAGGTAAACCACGTGTCCGTCCACCACCTTCACCACCGGGTCCTGCTCGGGGCTCAGCTCCAACGCCCGGTGACGCAACAACAACGCTTTCTTGCCTTGTTTCGGCGCGGCGGCGGCGGCGGCGGCGGCGGCCATGGCGGCGGCGGCGGCGTTGGCGTCGCCGTCCCGTTGGCCGTCCTTGCAGAGGACCTCATGGGTTTGTAAGCGCTTGACGTGGATGAAGGTCTTGCCGCAATGGCGGCAGGCCAAAGCCCGGCGGCCCCGGTGAAGTTTGGCGTGGAAGCCCAAAGCGGCCGCCGTGCCGAAAGCTCGGCCGCACAAACCGCAGCGTAACGCCGAGGAGGAGGAGGAGGAGGAGGAGGTCGAGGAGGAGGTCGAGGAGGAGGAGGCCAAGGAGGAGGAGGACACCAAGGAGGAGGCCGCCAAGGCCGAGGAGGACGTCAAGGCCAAGGAGGAGGAGGACACCAAGGAGGAGGACGTCAAGGAGGACGCCAAGGAGGAGGAGGACGGCAAGGAGGAGGAGGACACCAAGGAGGAGGACGGCAAGGAGGAGGAGGACACCAAGGAGGAGGACGCCAAGGAGGAGGAGGACGCCAAGGCCGAGGAGGACGCCAAGGAGGAGGAGGACACCAAGGCCGAAGACGTCAAGGAGGACGCCAAGGCCGAGGAGGACGCCAAGGAGGAGGACACCAAGGAGGAGGAGGCCAAGGAGGACGCCAAGGCCGAGGAGGACGCCAAGGAGGAGGAGACCGCCAAGGCCGAGGAGGAGGAGGAGGCCAAGGAAGCCGAGGAGGCGGCCGCCACCGCCGTCGGTGACGCCGTGACGGCTTCGGCTCCCCCCGGGGCGTCGTGGGCTCGAGGAGGACAAGTTAAATCCACGGGAGCGGCGGGCGAAGGGGGTTCCCCCGTTCCCGGAGGGCTCCAAGAACCGTTCATGTCTTTGCCGGGACCGGTTTCCAAACCCTGAAGGTAGGAGATGCCCAACCGTCGGCCGACGGCCCTCAGCTCGCGAGCGGCGGCCGGAGAAGGTAAAGCCAAACGGGAACTGTAAATAAAATTGAGAACGTCGGAAAAAACGCCGGCCTGGACGCCGGGAAGCTCCAGGACTTGGGCGGGGGTGGGGCAGGCGGGTTGTTGGGCCAAAGCGCGTTTGAAGAAGGGGCTGGAGGCGGCCAAGACGTTTTTATGGGCGCGGAATTTGGTGTCCTCGGCGATGATGGTGACGTCGCAGAACTGCCCCCGTAAGCGCTGCTCGTTTAACTCCAGCAGTAACGATCGGCAATAAGCGGCGTCCGACACCTCCACGACCGGAGCCATCCCCGCGCAGCGCACCTGTGGGGCGGAGATGGGGGGAGATGGGGGGCGGTGGGGAGAGGGAGGGAAGGGGGGATGGCCGCCTCCTCTCCGTGGGGACGTTTGGGATATCTGCGTCCTCCCTATGGGGACATTCGGGCACCCGGGTCCCCTCTATGGGGGCACTTGGGACGTGTGGGTCCTCTCTATGGGGCTGGACAGATTCTATGGGGTCAACTGGACCCACGGGTCCCCTCTATGGGGGCACTTGGGACGTGTAGGTCCTCTCTATGGGGCTAGACAGATTCTATGGGGTCAACTGGACCCCTGGGTCCCCTCTATGGGGGCACTTGGGACGTGTGGGTCCTCTCTATGGGGCTAGACAGATTCTATGGGGTCAACTGGACCCCTGGGTCCCCTCTATGGGGGCACTTGGGACGTGTGGGTCCTCTCTATGGGGCTGGACAGATTCTATGGGGTCAACTGGACCCATGGGCCCCCTCTATGGGGGCACTTGGGACGTGTGGGTCCCCTCTATGGGGGCACTTGGGACGTGTGGGTCCTCTCTATGGGGCTGGACAGATTCTATGGGGTCAACTGGACCCACAGGTCCCCTCTATGGGGGCACTTGGGACTTGAGGGTCCTCTCTATGGGGCTGGACAGATTCTATGGGGTCAACTGGACCCATGGGCCCCCTCTATGGGGACATTTGGGACGTGTGGGTCCTCTCTATGGGGCTGGACAGATTCTATGGGGTCAACTGGACCCACGGGTCCCCTCTATGGGGGCACTTGGGACTGGAGGGTCCTCTCTATGGGGCTGGACAGATTCTATGGGGTCAACTGGACCCATGGGCCCCCTCTATGGGGACACTTGGGACGTGTGGGTCCTCTCTATGGGGCTGGCCAGATTCTATGGGGTCAACTGGACCCACAGGTCCCCTCTATGGGGGCACTTGGGACGTGTGGGTCCTCTATGGGGCTGGACAGATTCTATGGGGTCAACTGGATCCACGGGTCCCCTCTATGGGGGCACTTGGGACGTGTGGGTCCTCTCTATGGGGCTGGACAGATTCTATGGGGTCAACTGGACCCCTGGGTCCCCTCTATGGGGGCACTTGGGACGTGTGGGTCCTCTCTATGGGGCTGGACAGATTCTATGGGGTCAACTGGACCCATGGGCCCCCTCTATGGGGACATTTGGGATGTGTGTGTCCTCTCTATGGGGCTGGCCAGATTCTATGGGGTCAACTGGACCCACAGGTCCCCTCTATGGGGGCACTTGGGACGTGTGGGTCCTCTCTATGGGGCTGGCCAGATTCTATGGGGTCAACTGGACCCATGGGCCCCCTCTATGGGGACATTTGGGACATGTGGGTCCTCTCTATGGGGTCACACGGACCCCCAGGTCCCCTCTTTGGGGACATTTGGGACACCCGTGTCCCCTCTATGGGGCTGATCGGGATACCTGGGACCCTTCTGTGGGTGCTTGGGGGGTCCCCAGCCCCACATCGTCTTCACCCGCAGCTCCATGGATCGGTGTCCCTCTGCCCCACGGATCAGCCCCACGGATCTGGGTCCCCCCAGCCCCACACTTTTGGCATTCCCCAGCCCCACAGATCAGCCCCACAGATCCACATCCCCCAGCCCCACACTTTAGGGGTCCATCAGCCCCACACAACGGGGGCCCCCAGCCCCATGGATTGGGGTCCCTGCCACCCCACATATTCGGGTCCCCCCAGCCCCACAGAATGGGGTCCCCCAGTCCCACATATCTGGGTCCCCCCAGCCCCACAGATTAGGGTCCCCCAGCCCCACAGATCAGGGTCCCCCAGCCCCACAGATCATGTTCCCTCAACCCCACATATCGCATGGGGCATGGGGACCCTCAGCCCCACATATCCCAGCCCACACATCCTCCCCCAGCCCCACAGCTTGTGGGTCCCCCTGCCCCACATATCGCGTTCCCTCAGCCCCACATATGTCATCCCCCAGCCCCACAGATTGGGGTCCCACAGCCCCATGCTACCTGCTGCCCCCCATGCCGTGGGGCAGAGCATCCCCCTGCTGTGGGGCAGGGTCCCCCTCCTGTGCCATGGGGCTGAGGCTTCCCCCGTGCCGTGGGGCAGGGTCCCACCCCGTGCTGTGGGGCTGAGGGTCCCTGGCCCACAGCGTCCCTGCCCCACAGCGTCCCAGCCCCACGGCGCGCTCCGGCCTCCGCTCTCCCCCCCTCCGCGGCACTGAAGGAGCCATTTTGCGTCGGGGCCTCCTCTGCCGGCGGCTAAAATGGCCGCGGGAGCCGCCGCCGCCGCTGCGACCCACGGCACGACCCACGGCGCGACCCACGGCACCACCCACCACCCTGGGGCCGCCCCACAGCACAACCCACGGTGCCACCCACAGCCCGACCCACAGTGCCACCCGTGGTGCGACCCACGGCACGGCTAACAGCCCCATAGCTGCCCCACGGTGTGACACACAGCCTGCCCCACGCCCTGCCCCATAGTTTCAACCACGGCCCGACCCATGGCACCGCCATCCCTGGGTCTGCCCCATAGCGTGACCTACGGCAGTGGTGCTGCCCCACAGCGTGACCCACAGCTAGCCCAGACTCTGCCCCACAACCCCACTACGCCCCATCCTGCCTCACATCCCCCCAAGGACCCCTCTCCTGCCCCCCAACCTCCAGCTCCAGCCCCACAGATCCCGGGAGATCCCAGCTCCAGCCCCACCTATACCCAGCCCCATAGATCCCAGCTCCGTCCCAGCTCAGCTCCAGCCCCATAGACCCCAGCTCCAGCCCCACACATCCCAGCTCCATCCCAGTTGTGATCCAGCCCCACACATCCCAGCTCAGCTCCGGCCCCACAGAACCCACCTCCAGCCCCACACGCAGAGCCGGGATCCCCCGCCCCACATATCCCACAGGACCCCCATGGCCCCACTGCGCCCCCCCCACCCCCCCCCTTACATATCCCCCCCCAATTCCGGCCGGGGGGATCCCCCGGGGGGATCTATGGGGGGCGGATTTGGGGGGTGGGTGTGGGGTGTGGGTTGGGGGGGGCCGGGCTCTACCTGCTGCCGGGAGGTCCCGGATGTGCGCAGCGCCCGAATCCGCCCCATGGCTCCCCCCCCACGTCCCCCCCTACACGTCCCCCCCCCAACTGTGTCGTTCCCCCCCCGGGCTCCGAAGCCACATTGGCCCAAAGCCCACCCGGGCCCACGGCCAACGCCGCGGCCACGATCCGCCCCACACCCCCCCCTCTGCCCCACAGCGACCCGCGATGCAGACCCTCTGCCCCATAGCGACCTGGGATACAGCTCCTCTGCCCCATAGAAACCTGGCACCCAGCCCCTCTGCCCCATAGCACCACGGGATCCAGCCTCTCTGCCCCATAGAAACCCGGGATGCAGCCCCTGTGCCCCATAGAAACCGGGAATCCAACCCCTCTGCCCCATAGGACCCTGGGATCCAGCCACTGCGCCCCACAACCCTGCAGGATCTGGCCCCACAGCATCACCCCATAGTGCTGTGGGGCAGCATATGGCCCCACGGCATCACCCCACAGCGCCGTGGGGCAGGATATCGCCCCATAGAATCGCCCCACAGTGCTGTGGGGCAGGTTCTCGCCCCACAGCATCACCCCACAGCGCCGTGGGGCAGGAGCCCATGGGTTGCCACGGTGACAGGCGGTGTTCTAGACCCCCCGGGTTGCCACGGCGACAGCGTGGGGCGCCCCCTACCTGTGAGCGGAGGCCTCATGGACTGGGTGTTGCTGCTCCGGGGGTCCTCGGTGGGGGGTCACAGCCGACCGGGCCTCCTGGGGGGGGACACGGGGGTCAGTACAGCCGGACAGGCGGCGGGTGACAACATTGGGGGGGGACAGGCAGAGGGGCAGAGCCTGGGGACAATCGGAGGGTGACAACACCGTGAGGGGACAGGCGGAGCCTGGTAACAGTTGGAGGGTGACAAATCTGGGGGGGACGGACAGAGGGTGACAACAGCGGGGAGGACAGAGGGGCGGAGTCTGGAGACAGTCGGAGCACGACAACATCAGGAGGGGACAGGCGGAGGGGGCGGAGTCTGGGGACAGGCAGAGGGTGACAATGCCGGGGGGGGGGGGGGAACGGGGGGACAGGCAGGGGGGGTGGAGCCTGGGGAAAGTTGAGGGGGGTGACAAATCACAGGGGGGGGGGACAGGCGGAGGGGTGGAGTCCGGGGACAGGCGGAGGGGCGGAGCCTGGAGACAGTCGTAGGGTGACAACGGGTGACAAAATGGCATCGGGTGACAAAGTGTCAGCGGGTGACAAAATGGCAGTGGGG
>NW_028128847.1:0-36293 GCF_965231255.1 Vanellus vanellus
CATGTTTCCAGATTGTAATGTTTTCTAATGTCCCCTATGAATCTCCCTCCTCTGAGGCATACACCCCCCACCATGGACCTTGGGCTGCCATAAATGGCATCATCCTATTTCAGCGGATGACCAAATAGGCCAGAAGACAGAGGAAGGATTCAGGTGGACATGCGGCACCTCCTTTAAAGATGAGAAGTATTTGAAGACTTCAAATGAGTGTTGATCCATTTGAAGAAATTTTGCAGCCATTGTTAGTGTGGCAGTAAAGCTGCTGTCTGTTCTCGGGAAAGGGCTTGTCCCTCCCCCTTTCCCTTCAGGTGGAAATGTATGCGTGTGATTCTATACTAAAAAAATAAAAAATAATTAAAAAAAATAGGGGGAAGGGGCAGAGGAAAGGGGTGTGCGCAGGGAGGGGGAAAGGGAGAAAAGGGGAGGTGGAAAGAAAAGGGGAAAGGGGGGACAGCAGACTGGGGAGAAAAGAAAAGCAGAAAGGGGGAGACAGAAGATGAAGTGGGGGGAAGTAAAGAGAGAAATGGGACGGGGGGAGAGAGGGGGCACATGGGACACGTGGGGTGCAGGGGGAACTGAGAAGGAAGGAAAGGGAAAAGGGGGGATCCGGGGGATGGCAACAGGGAAAGAGGCAATGGTGGAAGGAGGGAAGGCAAAAGGACGCAAGGGAAGAGGGAAAGGGGCAACAAAGAGGGAAGGCAAAGGTGAAAATGGATGACAAAGGGGAACAGTAAGGAGGAAAGGTGCGACGTGGGAGGGGATGGTAGGGGAACAGGGCGACAGGAAGGGGGACAGCAAGGGGAAAACAGGTGACATGGGTGGAAAGCAAGGGAGAAAGGGGGAAAAGAAAATAGGAGATGTGGAGGAAAGAGGAGACTGCGGGGGGAGGAGAAAGGGAGGGCAGCAGGGAAGAAACAATAAAGGGGGGGCGGGTGAGGTGTAAAGATGGAAAAACAGGGGCAAGGGGATTAGAAAAGACAGAGAGGAGAGATATGGAACAGGAGAGACAACACAGGGGGAAAGGGGGGGACAGCGGATGGAAAGAGAAAGAGAGAATGGGATAGGGAGGAAAGAAAGGAGGAAAGAAGGGATATGGGACAGTGGAAAAATGGAGAAAGAAAAAAAGGGGTGATGCGTAGGCAAGGAAATGAGGAAAGGGAGGACAGGGATGGAAGGAAAACAAGAAAAAGGGGACCGGGGGGAAGGAGAGGGACAAAGGGATACTGGATATGGGGGGGGGGGGGGGGGGAGACAGAGAAAGAAGTAAAGTGGCAACAGCAGGGAAGCCAACAGGGAAAGACAGAAAGTGGGTACAGAGCACGAGGGTCAGGAAAAGGGAGAGTGTAACTGGAGGGAAGAAAATGGAAAGGGGGAAGTGCAGAGACAGCTTTGGGTGGGGGCAAGGAAAGGGGAAACCAGGGAGAAGGATGGCTTGAGAATAAGGAGGAGAGGGGAAATAGAGGATGGAACAGTGCAGAACAAAAACGAGGAAAGGGGGGACGGAACAGTGCAGAACAAAAAGGAGGAAAAGTGGGACGGGGGAAAAACAAAAAGGGGGGATGAGGGGAAAAAAGGAAAGGGGGGAAGGGAAAGTAGAAACACTGGGGTAGAAAGAGGGGATGGGCAAGGCGTAAAGATGGAAAAACAGGAAAAACAGTTAGGAGGTGAAGGCCGGAAAGTGGAGGCCAGAAAGTGGAGGCCGAAAAGTGGAGGCCGAAAAGTGGAGGCCGAAAAGTGGAGGCCGAAAAGTGGAGGCCGAAAAGTGGAGGCCGAAAAGTGGAGGCCGAAAAGTGGAGGCCGAAAAGTGGAGGCCGAAAAGTGGAGGCCGAACAGTGGAGGCCGAACAGTGGAGGCCGAACAGTGGAGGCCGAACAGTGGAGGCCGAACAGTGGAGGCCGAACAGTGGAGGCCGAACAGTGGAGGCCGAACAGTGGAGGCCGAACAGTGGAGGCCGAACAGTGGAGGCCGAACAGTGGAGGCCGAAAAGTGGAGGCCGAACAGTGGAGGCCGAAAAGTGGAGGCCGAAAAGTGGAGGCCGAAAAGTGGAGGCCGAAAAGTGGAGGCCGAAAAGTGGAGGCCGAAAAGTGGAGGCCGAAAAGTGGAGGCCGAAAAGTGGAGGCCGAAAAGTGGACCACGGTTCACTGGAACCGTCTTAGTTTCACTAAGAACCACGGTTTTTCTCTCTCAGCAGCCCCCAGAGCAAAAACCGCAAACGTCCAGCTGCTGCTCTCACAGCAAAGGTGCCAGGGAGGAAAAGTCATGCTGGTCCTCACTGCCTCCAGGAACCCCTTCAAATACCCAACACCTTTTGGATCTCTCCGCTTTCCTGTGGACTCTATCCTCAAAACCACCGTTTTTCTCTCTCGGCAGCCTCCAGAGCAAAAACCGGAAACGTCCAGCCGCTGCTCCCAAAGCAAAGGTCCCAGGGGGGAAAAGTGAGTCTGGTCCTCACTGCCTCCGCGTACGCCTTCAAATGCCCTACACACTTGGACCCTCTCTGCTTTCCTATGGACTCCATTCTCTGAACCACCGGTTTTCACTCTCGGCAACTCAAGCTGGAAAAAACGCAAACGTCCAGCCACTGCTCCCACAGCAAAGGTTCCGGGGGGAAAAGTCATGCTGCTCCTCACTGCCTCCGAGAACCCTTTCAAATGCGACACACACTTTAGCCCTCTCTGCTTTCCTACCGACTCTAGCCTCAGAACCACCGTGTTTCAAGCTCGCAGCCTCCCGAGAAGAAAACGGCAAAAGTCCACCAACGACTGCCACAGCAAAGGTGCCAGGGGGGAAAAGTCATGCTGGTCCTCACTGCCTCCGGATACGCCTTCAAATGCCCCACACATTTGGGCCTCTCTGCTTTCCTACCGACTCTAGAATAAGAACCACCGTTTTTCTCTCTCGGTACCCTCCAGAGCAAAAACCGCAAACGTCCAGCCGTTGCTCCCACAGCAAAGGTCCCAGGGGGGAAAAGTCACGCTCGTCCTCACTGACTCCGGGAACCCCTTCAAATGCCCCACACCTTTCGGACCTCTCTGCTGTCCTGTGGAATCCATCCTCAGAACCATCGTTTTTCACTCTCGGCAACCTCCAAAGCAAAAACCGCGAACATCCACGCGCTGTTCCCACAGCAAAGGACCCAGGGGGGAAAAGTCAGTCCGGTCCTAACTGCCTCCGGGAACCCTTTCAAATGCCCCACACCTTTTGGACCTCTCTACATTCCTACCGACTCTAGCCTCAAACCCAACATTTTTCACTCTCGCAGCCTCCAAAGAAAAAAACCGCAAGAGTCCAGCCACTGCTCCCACAGAAAGGTGCCAGGGGGGAAAAGTCATGCTGGTCCTCACTGCCTCCGGGAACCCCTTCAAATGCCCCACACCTTTCGGACCTCTCTGCTGTCCTGTGGAATCCATCCTCAGAACCACAGTTTTTCACTCTCCGCAGACTCCAGAGCAAAAAAACGCCAACGTCCACCCGCTGCTCCCACAGCAAATGTGCCAGGGGGGCAAAGTCAAGCTGGTCCTCATTGCCTCCGGGAACCCCTTCAAATGACCCACACACTTCGTCCCTCTCTGCTTTCATACGGAATCCATTCTCAAAACCACCGTTTTTCACTCTCTGCACACTCCGCAGCAAAAACCGCAAACATCCAGCTGCTGCTCCGACAGCAAAAGCTCGAGGGGGGAAAGGTCATGCTGGTCCTCACTGGCTCCGGGAACCCCTCCAAATGCCCCACACACTTGGGCCCTCTCCGCTTTCCTATGGATTCTAGCCTCAAAACCACACTTTTTTAACTATCGGCAGCCTCCAGAGAAAAAAAATGCAAACGTCCAGCAACGGCTCCCACAGCAAAGGCCCCATCGGGGAAAAGTCATGCTGGGCCTCACTGCCTCCGGGAACCCCTTCAAATGCCCCACACCGTTTGGGCCTCTCTGCTTTCCTGTGGACGCTATCCTCAAAACGTCCCTTTTTCACTCTCGGCAGTCTCGGAAGCAAAGAACGCAAACGTCCAGCCACTGCTCCCACAGCAAAGGCCCCAGCGGGGAAAAGTCATGCTGGTCCTCACTGCCTCCGGGAACCACTTCAAATGCCCCACACCTTTTGGTCCTCTCTGCTTTCCTACGGACTCCATCCTCAGAACCACTATTTTTGACTCACTGCACGCTCCGGAGCAAAAACCGCAAACATCCAGCCACTGCTCCCACAGCAAAGGCCCCAGCGGGGAAAAATCATGCCTGTCCTCACTGCCTCTAAGAAGCCCTTCAAATACCCCACACCTTTTGCACCTCTCTGCTTTTCTGTGGACTCCATCCTCAAAACAAACGTTTTTCACTCTCTGCACACTCCGGAGCAAAAACCGCAAATGTCCGGACGCTGTTCCCACAGCAAATGCGCCAGCGGGGAAAAGTCATGCTGGGCCTCACTGCCTCCGGGAACCCCTTCAAACGCCTTACACCTTTTCGACCTCTCTGCTTTCCTGTGGACTCCATCCTCAAAACCACCCTTTTCACTCTTGGAAGCCTCCGGAGCAAAAAAATGCAAACATCAAGCCACTGTCCCACAGCAAAGGCTCCAGGGGGGAAAAGTCATGCTCGTCCTCACTGCCTCTGGGAACGCCTTCAATCCCCAACACCTTTTGCACCTCTCTGCTTTCCTGTGGACTCTATCCTCAAAACCACACTTTTTCACCCTCGGCAGCCTCCAAAGTAAAGAACGCAAACGTCCAGCCGCTGCTCCCACAGCAAAGGTGCCAGGGTGGAAAAGTCATGCTGGTCCTCACTGCCTCCGAGAACCCCTTCAAATGCCCCACACCTTTCGGACCTCTCTACGTTCCGACCGACTCTAGCCTCAAAACCACCGTTTTTCACTCTCGGCAGCCTCCCGAGAAAAAAACGCCAACGTCCACCTGCTGCTCCCACAGCAAAGGTCCCAGGGGGGAAAAGTGAGTCTGGTCCTCACTGCCTCAGGGAACCCCTTCAAATGTCTCACACCTTTTGGAGCTCTCTGCTTTCCTGTGGACTCCATCCTCAAAACCACACTTTTTTACCCTCGGCAGCCTCCGGAGTAAAGAACACAAACGTCCAGCTACTGCTCCCACAGCAAAGGCCCCAGCAGTGAAAAGTCATGCTGGTCCTCACTGGCTCCAGGAACCCCTCCAAATGCCCCACACACTTGGGCCCTCTCTGCTTTCCTATGGATTCTAGCCTCAAAACCACATTTTTTAACTCTCGGCAGCCTCCAGAGAAAAAAAATGCAAACGTCCAGCAACGGCTCCCACAGCAAAGGCCCCATCAGGGAAAAGTCATGCTGGGCCTCACTGCCTCTGGGAACCCCTTCAAATGCCCCACACCGTTTGGACCCCTCTGCTTTCCTGTGGACTCCATCCTCAAAACAACTGTTTTTCACTCTCGGCAGCCTCCAGAGCAAAAAACGCAAACGTCCAGGCACTGCAACCACAGCATGGGTGCCAGGGGAGAAAAGTCATGCTAGACCTCACTGCCTCCGGGAACACCTTCAAACGCCCCACACCTTTTGGACCTCTCTGCTTTTCTATCGACCCTAGCCTGAGAACCACTGTTTTTCACTCTCTGCACACTCCGGAGCCAAAAACGGAAACGTCAAGCCGCTGCTCCCACAGCAAAGGCCCCAGCAGGGAAAAGTCATGCTGGTCCTCACTGTCTCGGAGAACCCCTTCAAATCCCCCACACCTTTTGGGCCTCTCTACGTTCCGACCGACTCTAGCCTCAAATCCACCCTTTTTCACTCTCGCAGCCTCCGGATCAAAAACCGCAAATGTCCAGCCGCTACTCCCACAGAAAAGGTGCCAGCAGGGAAAAGTCATGCTAGTCCTCACTGCCTCCGGGAACCCCTTGAAACCCCCCACACCTTTTTGAACTCTCTACTTTCTTACCAACTCTAGCCTCAAAACCACCGTTTTTCACTCTCACAGCCTCCGGATCAAAAACCGCAAACGTCCAGCTACTGCTTCCACAGCAAAGGCTCCAGAGAGGAAACGGCATGCTGGTCCTCACTGCCGCCGGGAAACCCTTCAAACGCCCCACACCTTTTGGACCTCTTGGCTTTCCTGTGGAGTCTATCCTCAAAACCATTGTTTTTCACTCTCGGCCATCTCCGGATCAAAAAACGCAAACATCCAGCAGCTGCTCCCACAGAATAGGTGCCAAGGGGAAAAAAGTCATGCTGGTCCTCACTGCCTCCGGGAACCCCTTCAAGTGCCCCACACACTTCGTCCCTCTCTGCTTTCCTGTGGACTCCATCCTCAAAACCAGCCTTTTTCACTCTCGGAAGCCTCCGGAGCAAAAAAATGCAAACATCCAGCCACTGTCCCACAGCAAAGGCTCCAGGGGGAAAAAGTCATGCTGGTCCGCACTGCCGCCGGGAACCGCTCCAAATGCCCCACACACTTGGGCCCTCTCTGCTTTCCTATGGATTCTAGCCTCAAAACCACACTTTTTTAACTCTCGGCAGCCTCCAGAGAAAAAAAAAAACGCAAACGTCCAGCAACGGCTCCCACAGCAAAGGCCCCAGCGGGGAAAAGTCATGCTGGTCCTCACTGCCTCGGAGAACCCCTTCAAATGCCCCACACCTTTTGGGCCTCTCTGCTTTCCTACAGACTCCATTCTCAAAACCACCGTTTTTCACTCTCGGCAGCCTCCAAAGCAAAAACCGCAAACATCCAGCTACTGCTCCCACAGCAAAGGCTCCAGGGGGGAAAAGTCATGCTGGTCCTCACTGCCTCCGGGAAGCCCTTCAAATGCCTCACACACTTGGACCTCTCTGCTTTCCTACGGATTCTAGCCTCAAAACCACACTTTTTTAACTCTCGGCAGCCTCCAGAGAAAAAAAAAAAAAAGCAAACGTCCAGCCGCTGCTCCCACCGCAAAGGTGCCAGGAAGGAAAAGTCATGGTGGTCTTCATTGCCTCCGGGAACCCCTTCAAATGCCCCACACACTTGGGCCCTCTCTGCTTTCCTCTGCACTCTATCCTCAAAACCACCCTTTTTCACTCTCGGCAGCCTCCCGAGAAAAAAAACGCAAAAGTCCACCAATTCCTCCCACAGCAAAGGTCCCAAGGGGGAAAAGTCATGCTGGTCCTCACTGCCTCCGGGAACCCCTTCAAATGCCCCACACACTTCAGCCCTCTCTGCTTTCCTCTGGAATCCATCCTCAAAACCAACGTTTTTCACTCTTGGAAGCTCCAGAGCAAAAAACGCAAATATCCTGCCACTGCTCCCACTGAAAATGTACCAGGGGGAAAAAGTCATGCTTGACCTCACTGCCTCTGGGAACCCCGTCAAATGACCCACAGCTTTTGGACCTCTCTGCTTTCCTGTGGAATCCATCCTCAAAACCATTGTTTTTCACTCTCGGCAACTCCGGTAGAAAAATCGCAAACGTCCACCCGCTGCTCCCACAGCGAAGGTGCCAGGGGGGAAAAGTCATGCTGGTCCTCACTGCCTCCGGGAACCCTTTCAAATGCCACACACACTTGGGCCCTCTCTGCTTTCCTACCAACTCTAGCCTCAAACCCAACATTTTTCAATCTCGCAGCCTCCGGAGAATAAAACAACAAATGTCCACCAACTCCTCCCACAGCAAAGGTGCCAGGGGGGAAAAGTCATGCTGGTCCTCACTGCCTCCGGGAACCCCTTCAAATGCCCCACACATTTCAGCCCTCTCTGCTTTCCTGTGGAATCCATCCTCAAAACCAACGTTTTTCACTCTCGGCAGCCTCCGGAGCAAAACCGCAAACATCCAGCCGCTGCTCCCACAGCAAAGGTCCCAGGGGGGAAAAGTCATGCTGGTCCTCACTGCCTCCGGGAACCCCTTCAAATGCCCCACACCTTTTGGACCTCTCTGCTTTCCTACCGACTCTAGCCTATAACCCAAAATTTTTCACTCTCGCAGCCTCCAGAGAAAAAAACCGCAAGAGTCCAGCAACTCCTCCCACAGCAGAGGTGCCAGCGGGGAAAAGTCATGCTGGTCCTCACTGCCTCCGGGAACCCCTTCAAATGCCCCACACCTTTTGGGCCTCTCTGCTTTCCTGTGGACTCTATCCTGAAAAACACCGTTATTCACTCTCAGCAGCCTCCAGAGCAAAAACCGCAAACGTCCAGCCACTGCTCCCTCAGCAAAGACCCCAGTGGGGTAAAGTCATGCTGGTCCTCACCGCCTCCAGGAACCCCTTCAAATGCCCCAAACACTTGGGCCCTCTCTGCTTTCCCGTGCACTCCATCCTCAAAACCACCGTTTTTCACTCTCGGCAGCCTCCGGAGCAAAAAATGCAAATGTCCAGCCGCTGCTCCCACAGAAAAGGTGCCAGGGGGTAAAAGTCATTCTGGTCCTCACTGCCTCCGGGAACCCCTTCAAATGCCCCACACCTTTTGGACCTTTCTGCTTTACTGTGGACTCCATCCTCAAAAACATCGTTTTTCACTCTCAGCAGCTCCGAAGCAAAAAGCGCAAATATCCTGCTACTGCTCCCACAGAAAATGTGCCAGGGGGGAAAAGTCATGCTGGTCCTCACTGCCTCCGGGAATCCCTTCGAATGCCCCACAGCTTTTGGACCTCTCTGCTTTCCTGTGGAATCCATCCTCAAAACCAGTGTTTTTCACTCTCTGCAGCCTCCGGAGAAAAAACCGCAAACGTCCAGCCACTACTCCCACAGCACAGGTGCAAGGGGGGAAAAGTCATGCTGGTCCTCACTGCCTCCGGGAACCCCTTCGAATGCCCCACATACTTGGGCCCTCTCTGCTTTCCTGTGCACTCCATCCTCAAAACCACCGTTTTTCACTCTCGGCAGCCTCCGGAGCAAAAAATGCAAATGTCCAGCCGCTGCTCCCACAGAAAAGGTGCCAGGGAGTAAAAGTCATGCTGGTCCTCACTGCCTCCGGGAATCCCTTCGAATGCCCCACACCTTTTGGACCTCTCTGCTTTCCTGTGGAATCCATCCTCAAAAACATCGTTTTTCACTCTCGGCAGACTCCAGAGCAAAAAAAGCAAACGTCCAGCCGCTGATCCCACCGCAAAGGTGCCAGGAAGGAAAAGTCATGCTGGTCCTCATTGCCTCTGAGAAACCTTTGAAATGCCATACACACATGGGCCCTCTCTGCTTTCCGACCGACAGTAGACTAAGAACCACAGTTTTTCACTCTCGGCAGCCTCCGGAACAAAAATCGCAAACGTCCAGCCACTGCTCCCACAGCACAGGTGCCAGGGGGGAAAAGTCATGCTGGTCCTCACTGCCTCCGGGAACCCCTTCAAATGCCCCACACCTTTTGGACCTTTCTGCTTTCCTGTGGAATCCATCCACAGAACCACAGTTTTTCACTCTCTGCACACTCCGGAGCAAAAAACGCCAACGTCCACCCGCTGCTCCAACAGCAAAGGTGCCAGGGGGGAAAAGTCATGCTGGTCCTCACTGCCTCGGGAACCCCTTCAAATGCCTTACACCTTCTGGACCTCTCTGCTTTCCTGTGGACTCTATCCTGAAAAACACCGTTATTCACTCTCAGCAGCCTCCAGAGCAAAAACCGCAGACGTCCAGCCACTGCTCCCTCAGCAAAGACCCCAGTGGGGTAAAGTCATGCTGGTCCTCACTGCCTCCAGAAACCCCTTCAAATGCCCCACACCTTTTGGACCTCACTGCTTTCCTGTGGAATCCATCCTCAAAACCAACGTTTTTCACTCTCGGCAGCTCCGGAGCAAAAAACGCAAATATCCTGCTACTGCTCCCACAGAAAATGTGCCAGGGGGGAAAAGTCATGCTGGTCCTCACTGCCTCCGGGAACCCCTTCGAATGCCCCACACCTTTTTGACCTCACTGCTTTCCTGTGGAATCCATCCTCAAAACCAACGTTTTTCTCTCTCTGCAGCCTCCGGAGCAAAAAATGGAAACGTACAGCCACTGCTCCCACAGTAAATGTCCCAGTGGGGAAAAGGCATGCTGGTTCTCACTGCCTCCGGGAACCCCTGCAAATGCGCCACACCTTTTGGACCTCTCTGCTTTCCTACGGACTCCATCCTCAAAACCACCGTTTTTCACCCTCGGCAGCCTCCGGAGCAAAAACCACAAACGTCCAGCCGCTGCTCCCACAGCAAAGGTGCCAGGGGCGCAAAGTCATGCTGGTCCTCACTGCCTCCAGGAACCCCTTCAAATGCCCCACACAATTGGGCCCTCTATGCTTTCCTAAACACTTTAGCCTCAGAACCCCCGTTTTTCACTCTCGGCAGCCTCTGGAACAATAACCGCAAACGTCCAGCCACTGCTCCCACAGCAAAGGCCCCAGTGAGGAAAAGTCATTCTGGTACTCACTGCCTCTAGGAAGCCCCGCAAATGCCCCACACCTTTTGGACATCTCTGCTTTCCTGTGGACTCTATCCTCAAAACCACCGTATTTCACTCTCGGCAGCCTCCAAAGCAAAAAATGGAAATGTCCAGCCACTGCTCCCACAGCAAAGGCCCCAGCGGGGAAAACTCATGCTGGTCCTCACTGCCTCCGAGAACCCCTTCAAATGACCCACACCTTTAGGACCTCTCTGCTTTCCTGTGGACTCCATCCTCAAAACCACCTTTTTTCTCTCTCGGCAGCCTCCGGAGCAAAAAAAGCAAACGTCCAGCCGCTGCTGCCACAGCAAAAGCCAAAGCGGGGAAAAGTCATGCTGGTCCTCACTGCCTCCGGGAACCCCTTCAAATGACTCACACCTTTTGGACCTCTCAGCTTTCCTGTGGACTGTAAACTCAAAACCACCGTTTTTCACTATCGGCAGCCTCCAGAGCAAAAAACGCCAACGTCCACCCGCTGCTCCCACAGCAAAGGCCCCAGCAGGGAAAAGTCATGCTGGTCCTCACTGCCTCCGGGTACGCCTTCAAATGCCCCACACACTTGGGCCCTCTCTGCTTTCCTACCGACACTAGACTAAGAACCACGATTTTTCACTCTCGGCAGCCTCCGGAGCAAAAAATGCAAACATCCAGCCACTGCTCCCACAGCAAAGGTGCCAGGGGGGGAAAGTCATGCTGGTCCTCACTGCCTCCGGGAACCCCTTCAAATGCCCCACACCCTTTAGACCTCTCTGCTTTCCTGTGGACTCTATCCTCAAAACCACCTTTTTTCACTCTCGGCATCCTCCAAAGCAAAAAATGGAAACGTCCAGCCACTGCTCCCACAGCAAAGGCCCCAGTGGGGAAAAGGCATGCTGGTTCTCACTGCCTCCGGGAACCCCTTCAAATACCCCACACCTTTAGGACCTCTCTGCTTTCCTGTGGAATCCATCCTCAGAACCACAGTTTTCACTCTCTGCACACTCCGGAGCAAAAAACGCCAACATCTACGCGCTGCTCCCACAGCAAAGGTGCCAGGGCGGAAAAGTGAGTCTGGTCCTCACTGCCTCCAGACACGCCTTCAAATGCCCCACACACTTGGGTCCTCTCTGCTTTCCTACCGACTCTAGACTAAGAACCACGGTTTTTCTCTCTCAGCAGCCCCCAGAGCAAAAACCGCAAACGTCCAGCTGCTGCTCTCACAGCAACGGTGCCAGGGAGGAAAAGTCATGCTGGCCCTCACTGCCTCCGGGACCCCTTCAAATGCCCCACACCTTTTGGATCTCTCTGCTTTCCTGTGGACTCTATCCTCAAAACCACCGTTTTTCTCTCTCGGCAGACGCCGGAGCAAAAACCGCAAACGTCCAGCCACTGCACCCACAGCAAAGGTGCCAGTCGGGAATAGTCATGCTGGTCCTCACTGCCTCGGAGAACCCCTTCAAATGCCCCACACCTTTTGGACCTTTCTGCTTTCCTGTGGACTCCATCCTCAAAACCACCGTTTTTCTCTCTCGGCAGACGCCGGAGCAAAAACCGCAAATGTCCAGCCACTGCTCCCACAGCAAAGGTGCCAGTGGGGAAAAGTCATGCTGGTCCTCACTGCCTCCGGAAACCCCTTCAAATGCCCCACACACTTGGGCCCTCTCTGCTTTCCTACCGACTCTAGACTAAGAACCACAGTTTTTCACTCTCTGCAACCTCCGAAGCAAAAAACGCAAACGTCCAGCCTCTGCTCCCACAGCAAAGGCCCCAGCGGGGAAAACTCATGCTGGTCCTCACTGCCTCCGAGAACCCCTTCAAATGCCCCACATATTTTGGACCTCTCTCCTTTGCTGTGGACTCCATCCTCAAAATCACCGTATTTCACTCTCAGCAGTCTCCAAAGCAAAAAATGGAAACATCCAGCCACTACTCCCACAGCAAAGGCCCCAGTGGGGAAAAGGCATGCTGATGCTCACTGCCTCCAGGAACCCCTTCAAATGCCCCACACCTTTTGGACCTCACTGCTTTCCTGTGGACACCATCCTGAAAACCACCCTTTTTCTCTCTCGGCAGCCTCCAGAGCCAAAACCGCAAACGTCCAGCCATGCTCTCACAGCAAAGGCCCCAGCGGGGAAAAGTCATGCTAGTCCTGTCTGCGTCCGGGAACCCCTTCAAATGCCCCACGCACTTGGGCCCTCTCTGGTTTCTTACAGACTCTATCTTCAAAACCACCGTTTTTCACTCTCGGCAGCCTCCTTTCGTCTGAGATGCAGTCTCTGGCGCCACCGCTGAATGGCCCCTCCTGCAGAGCTCTGTCCTTCTCCATGAAGCGTTAATGAAAAACCTGTTCGCAAAACCCACTGACGGCTACTCGGTCCGAAATGATCTTACCGCTTTTGCCTCGACACATCAAAATATAAACCGTATACTCTTAAAGGTATCCCACCTACCCCTGACTCTACACCCCTGGGCGGGGTGACTCCGAGCCACGCGGACATGCACAGATACTACACAGAACACTACAAACAATGTGCCTCAAGGTGAGAGAAAACTCTCAGCAAGAAGAATCATGCCGTGATGGAAGTCACATTTGAGCAAGAAGACCTGCGAGATCACAAGGGCCATGTGAGGAGGGGGGGGAGAAGTGGGGGGGAGGGTTCAACGTGGGAATAAGGGGGAAAAGGGGGAGCCAAGAAAGGAGGAAAGAGGAGACAGCTGGGGAAAAAAAAAAAAAAGAAGAAAGGGGAGACAGCAGGGAAGAAACAATGAAGGGGGGGTGGGTGAGGTGTGAAGATGGAAAAACAGAAACAAAGGGGGGTAGAAAGAGAGAGGGGGGACCTGGAACAGGAGAGACAAGACAGGTGGAAAGAGGGGGACAGCGGATGGAGTGGGGGAAAGAAAGGGAGAAATGGGACGGAGGAAAAATGGAGAAAGAAAAGGGGTGATGGGGGGTGAGGAAATGGGGAAGGGGGGACACGGAACACAGATGGTAGGGGGAACTGAGAAAGAAGGGTAGGGAAAAGGGGGGATGCAGGAGAAGGAAAGGGGGAAACAAGGGAGGAAGGGGGAGCATGGAACACATTGGGAGAGCGTCATTGAAAAAGAAGGAACGGGGTAATGGGGGGGAAAGGGCAGAGGGAAAGGAGTGACAAGGGGGGAAAGGACAGAGGGAAAGGATGGGGAAAGGGGCAACGGGGTTGGGGAAATGGGGAAGAATTAAAGGGGGTACCAAGGATGAAGGGAAAGAAAGGGGAAAGAGCAAAACAGGAGGCATAGGGGAAAGGAAGGGGAAAAGGGGGACAGTACTGTGGGGAAGAAAGGGCTCGGGGGGTGGGGGGTATAAGGGATAATGAGGGAACAGGGGAGGTAGAACAAAAGGGGAAATAGGGGACATTGGACAGGGGGAAAGAAAGGCAAAGGGGGAAAGGGGCGACAGGGTGGAAGAAAGGGAAAGGAAAAGGGGAACATGGGGTGGGGGAATAAAGGGAAAGAGGGAAAAGGTGGGACGGGAGGGAAGAAAGGAGAAAGGGGACAAGGAAAAGAAGGGTAAAGGGGGATGAGGAGAACGGGAAAGAAAGGGAAAAGGGGGGAATGGGGGAACACAGGGAAGAAGGGGGAAAACAGGGAAAGGGGACAGGGAAGGGTGAAGGGGAAATGCAATGAACGGTCCCATCACCTGAAATACACTATGCCTTATGTCCCTTCTGCTTTCTTTAAAAATACTGAAACTCCATATACAGACACATACAAGATGATAACCTGAACCCCTGCTTGATAGTCTCATCATCAGCCCTATAAAGAGTAATTATATCATCAACTTACACAGTACACAGCAACATTAGTGAAAAACACAAATTTCCATTTTCAGTAAAGTCGGGAATTCATCGAAATGGAATGGAAAAAACAAAAAGCATACTATTAAACTCTCCCCCGAGGCTTCCCAGAGGCACGGTGGCTCACATGTGCAGCTGACAGAGGTACCGATGTCCTGGAGCTGTGAGCTGGTGGTGTGTGCTGTCAGGAATGGCTGGGAGTGATCCTTCCGCACCGTGGGGACTGTCCATTCCTTGCTGGGGGCAGCTGCCTGTGGAACCCCCTTCTTTTCACTCCTCAGCCAGCTCCAGCAGGCATGTGTGCCCAGGCAGCCCCCGACCCTTGGCACAGCAGGGCCAGCCCCATCCTCAGCCTCACTGGCTGCACCTGAGGCTGCCCCCACTCATCCCCACCTGCAGCCTTTTTAAACCCTTGGCCCCGTCCCACCATCACCTCACTGGTCCCACCTGGGCTGCCCCAGCCCACAGCTGGAGCCCGTCAGGAGCAGGGGCCGTTGCCAAAGCCCCACAGCACATCGCCCCCTCCCCTGCCCCTGTCCCCAGCCACGACCTCTGCACCCAGGGGATGCAAACACATCCAGGGGCACAGAAGAGGCAGGAAAAGTTTATTCATTAATGTATGCAAGAAATCCCAGCAGTGAGTTGGCTATAAGGCTCAGTGCCCAAACGCAACAGGACAGAGGGAGAAAAGGCAAGAGAAAAGCAGGAGGAAGGACAGAGGGACATAGAGAAGAGGTGTGAGACAGGGAAGCAGAAAACAGCACGCTGCAAACAAGAGAGGGGTGGGGAGTGGGACAGCCACGTAGAGAGAGGAGAGCGGACAGACTGTGCAAAATAACAGGCATAGAGATGGAGGAACAAATAAGACTGACAGGGAGCAGTGCAGAGGCCAAAGGGACCGGCAGGACAAGAAGACGGAGACAAGACAAGGGGCGGGGAAAATTTCTACCGTGTCAGGGGGAAAAGAAACATTGGCAAGACATAAAAAATAACACCAGGGATCCGGACAGAGGTAAACATTGAAAGAAAATTTCGAAACGCAATATGGTACACGAAACATAGACAAAAAATAAAAAATAGGGACAGGGAAATGTAAAAAGAAAGTGAAAAAAGAGTGACTGGGTGCAGGAAAGAGAGGGAAGAATGGGGATTTACAGACAGGGAGATGGCTAGAGGGAGACAAGGACAGAAAATTTTGGAAGTGATGGGATACAAGAATCATACACCAGAATTCAAACCTAGGTACGCAGAGCTGCATGGAGGGAGAGGTAGGAAGACAATTTGAAAAGTGACATAGCACAAGCCACACGGGCAAGAAGTTAAAATTAGTTTGGGGAATCAGAGAGGGAAAGGTAGGAGGGGAAATTAATTTAACTTACTGTTAATCAAATAATGACAAACAGGAACAAACGCAAAATAAAACACCTTCCTGCCACCCCTCCCTCTTTTCCTGGGCGCCTCTTCTCTCCTGACTTCTCTACATCCCACCCCTGACCAACGCACGGGGACATGGCATGGGGGTTGCGGCTCCTTCCTCCTCAGGCTCTTTTTCTGCTCCAGTGGGGGGTCCCTCCCATGAGGCCGCAGGTCTCGCACAGGCTCTCGGCTTCCTTCAGGCACAGCCACCTGCTCCGGCCTCGGGTCCTCCACGCGACACAGGGGCACGTTGGCTCCACTCTGGACCTCCCTGGACTGCAGGGGAACAGCCTGCCTCACCATGGTCTTCACTACAGGCTGCAGGAGAACCTCTGCTCTGCTTCCTACCAGCGCTGCCGATGGGCTCAGCTTTAACCAGCAGCACATCCGTCTCAGCATGGGAACTGGCTGTGCCCAACATGGGAACAACACCCGGTGTCTTCTCACAGAACCCACCCCTGCAGCCCCCGCCCCAGCTAACGACACCTCGCGTGGTAAACCCAATGCAACAGCGATGGGCTACAGGCCAGGAAGAAGGAAGCAACAGGAAACCACGCTGACAGAGATGGAAAAAAAAAAAAAAAAAAACAACCAAAAAAGAGCAATGGGCCACAAGGCGGAGAAGAAGGAATTAAAAAAGGGGGCAGTGAGGTAGACAGAGATAAACTGAAACGTAGCAAAAAACCTTGATGAGCTGAAGGGGAGAGACAGAGCAATTAAAGAATGGGGACGGGGAGCCAGGCAGAGAGAGAACAATAAAGGTAAAAATGGACTGTGGGACACATATTTTATATTCTAAAATCCTTTATGTAATAGAGGAGGTTTTTTGTAGAGTAGATTTTTATTTTGAACACCTTCGCTATACGCAAACACATAGTCATATGTCAATAGATAGTAAAATGAGAGGGTTTTCTCTATTTCAATGGCTCCCACCCATGTTTCCAGATTGTAATGTTTTCTAATGTCCCCTATGAATCTCCCTCCTCTGAGGCATACACCCCCCACCATGGACCTTGGGCTGCCATAAATGGCATCATCCTATTTCAGCGGATGACCAAATAGGCCAGAAGACAGAGGAAGGATTCAGGTGGACATGCGGCACCTCCTTTAAAGATGAGAAGTATTTGAAGACTTCAAATGAGTGTTGATCCATTTGAAGAAATTTTGCAGCCATTGTTAGTGTGGCAGTAAAGCTGCTGTCTGTTCTCGGGAAAGGGCTTGTCCCTCCCCCTTTCCCTTCAGGTGGAAATGTATGCGTGTGATTCTATACTAAAAAAATAAAAAATAATTAAAAAAAATAGGGGGAAGGGGCAGAGGAAAGGGGTGTGCGCAGGGAGGGGGAAAGGGAGAAAAGGGGAGGTGGAAAGAAAAGGGGAAAGGGGGGACAGCAGACTGGGGAGAAAAGAAAAGCAGAAAGGGGGAGACAGAAGATGAAGTGGGGGGAAGTAAAGAGAGAAATGGGACGGGGGGAGAGAGGGGGCACATGGGACACGTGGGGTGCAGGGGGAACTGAGAAGGAAGGAAAGGGAAAAGGGGGGATCCGGGGGATGGCAACAGGGAAAGAGGCAATGGTGGAAGGAGGGAAGGCAAAAGGACGCAAGGGAAGAGGGAAAGGGGCAACAAAGAGGGAAGGCAAAGGTGAAAATGGATGACAAAGGGGAACAGTAAGGAGGAAAGGTGCGACGTGGGAGGGGATGGTAGGGGAACAGGGCGACAGGAAGGGGGACAGCAAGGGGAAAACAGGTGACATGGGTGGAAAGCAAGGGAGAAAGGGGGAAAAGAAAATAGGAGATGTGGAGGAAAGAGGAGACTGCGGGGGGAGGAGAAAGGGAGGGCAGCAGGGAAGAAACAATAAAGGGGGGGCGGGTGAGGTGTAAAGATGGAAAAACAGGGGCAAGGGGATTAGAAAAGACAGAGAGGAGAGATATGGAACAGGAGAGACAACACAGGGGGAAAGGGGGGGACAGCGGATGGAAAGAGAAAGAGAGAATGGGATAGGGAGGAAAGAAAGGAGGAAAGAAGGGATATGGGACAGTGGAAAAATGGAGAAAGAAAAAAAGGGGTGATGCGTAGGCAAGGAAATGAGGAAAGGGAGGACAGGGATGGAAGGAAAACAAGAAAAAGGGGACCGGGGGGAAGGAGAGGGACAAAGGGATACTGGATATGGGGGGGGGGGGGGGGGGGAGACAGAGAAAGAAGTAAAGTGGCAACAGCAGGGAAGCCAACAGGGAAAGACAGAAAGTGGGTACAGAGCACGAGGGTCAGGAAAAGGGAGAGTGTAACTGGAGGGAAGAAAATGGAAAGGGGGAAGTGCAGAGACAGCTTTGGGTGGGGGCAAGGAAAGGGGAAACCAGGGAGAAGGATGGCTTGAGAATAAGGAGGAGAGGGGAAATAGAGGATGGAACAGTGCAGAACAAAAAGGAGGAAAGGGGGGACGGAACAGTGCAGAACAAAAAGGAGGAAAAGTGGGACGGGGGAAAAACAAAAAGGGGGGATGAGGGGAAAAAAGGAAAGGGGGGAAGGGAAAGTAGAAACACTGGGGTAGAAAGAGGGGATGGGCAAGGCGTAAAGATGGAAAAACAGGAAAAACAGTTAGGAGGTGGAGGCCGGAAGGTGGAGGCAAGGAGATGGAGGCCGGAAGGTGGAGGCCGGAAGGTGGAGGCCGGAAGGTGGAGGCCGGAAGGTGGAGGCCGGAAGGTGGAGGCCGGAAGGTGGAGGCCGGAAGGTGGAGGCCGGAAGGTGGAGGCCGGAAGGTGGACCACGGTTCACTGGAACCGTCTTAGTTTCACTAAGAACCACGGTTTTTCTCTCTCAGCAGCCCCCAGAGCAAAAACCGCAAACGTCCAGCTGCTGCTCTCACAGCAAAGGTGCCAGGGAGGAAAAGTCATGCTGGTCCTCACTGCCTCCAGGAACCCCTTCAAATACCCAACACCTTTTGGATCTCTCCGCTTTCCTGTGGACTCTATCCTCAAAACCACCGTTTTTCTCTCTCGGCAGCCTCCAGAGCAAAAACCGGAAACGTCCAGCCGCTGCTCCCAAAGCAAAGGTCCCAGGGGGGAAAAGTGAGTCTGGTCCTCACTGCCTCCGCGTACGCCTTCAAATGCCCTACACACTTGGACCCTCTCTGCTTTCCTATGGACTCCATTCTCTGAACCACCGGTTTTTACTCTCGGCAACTCAAGCTGGAAAAAACGCAAACGTCCAGCCACTGCTCCCACAGCAAAGGTTCCGGGGGGAAAAGTCATGCTGCTCCTCACTGCCTCCGAGAACCCTTTCAAATGCGACACACACTTTAGCCCTCTCTGCTTTCCTACCGACTCTAGCCTCAGAACCACCGTGTTTCAAGCTCGCAGCCTCCCGAGAAGAAAACGGCAAAAGTCCACCAACGACTGCCACAGCAAAGGTGCCAGGGGGGAAAAGTCATGCTGGTCCTCACTGCCTCCGGATACGCCTTCAAATGCCCCACACATTTGGGCCTCTCTGCTTTCCTACCGACTCTAGAATAAGAACCACCGTTTTTCTCTCTCGGTACCCTCCAGAGCAAAAACCGCAAACGTCCAGCCGTTGCTCCCACAGCAAAGGTCCCAGGGGGGAAAAGTCACGCTCGTCCTCACTGACTCCGGGAACCCCTTCAAATGCCCCACACCTTTCGGACCTCTCTGCTGTCCTGTGGAATCCATCCTCAGAACCATCGTTTTTCACTCTCGGCAACCTCCAAAGCAAAAACCGCGAACATCCACGCGCTGTTCCCACAGCAAAGGACCCAGGGGGGAAAAGTCAGTCCGGTCCTAACTGCCTCCGGGAACCCTTTCAAATGCCCCACACCTTTTGGACCTCTCTACATTCCTACCGACTCTAGCCTCAAACCCAACTTTTTCACTCTCGCAGCCTCCAAAGAAAAAAACCGCAAGAGTCCAGCCACTGCTCCCACAGAAAGGTGCCAGGGGGGAAAAGTCATGCTGGTCCTCACTGCCTCCGGGAACCCCTTCAAATGCCCCACACCTTTCGGACCTCTCTGCTGTCCTGTGGAATCCATCCTCAGAACCACAGTTTTTCACTCTCCGCAGACTCCAGAGCAAAAAAACGCCAACGTCCACCCGCTGCTCCCACAGCAAATGTGCCAGGGGGGCAAAGTCAAGCTGGTCCTCATTGCCTCCGGGAACCCCTTCAAATGACCCACACACTTCGTCCCTCTCTGCTTTCATACGGAATCCATTCTCAAAACCACCGTTTTTCACTCTCTGCACACTCCGCAGCAAAAACCGCAAACATCCAGCTGCTGCTCCGACAGCAAAAGCTCGAGGGGGGAAAGGTCATGCTGGTCCTCACTGGCTCCGGGAACCCCTCCAAATGCCCCACACACTTGGGCCCTCTCCGCTTTCCTATGGATTCTAGCCTCAAAACCACACTTTTTTAACTATCGGCAGCCTCCAGAGAAAAAAAATGCAAACGTCCAGCAACGGCTCCCACAGCAAAGGCCCCATCGGGGAAAAGTCATGCTGGGCCTCACTGCCTCCGGGAACCCCTTCAAATGCCCCACACCGTTTGGGCCTCTCTGCTTTCCTGTGGACGCTATCCTCAAAACGTCCCTTTTTCACTCTCGGCAGTCTCGGAAGCAAAGAACGCAAACGTCCAGCCACTGCTCCCACAGCAAAGGCCCCAGCGGGGAAAAGTCATGCTGGTCCTCACTGCCTCCGGGAACCACTTCAAATGCCCCACACCTTTTGGTCCTCTCTGCTTTCCTACGGACTCCATCCTCAGAACCACTATTTTTGACTCACTGCACGCTCCGGAGCAAAAACCGCAAACATCCAGCCACTGCTCCCACAGCAAAGGCCCCAGCGGGGAAAAATCATGCCTGTCCTCACTGCCTCTAAGAAGCCCTTCAAATACCCCACACCTTTTGCACCTCTCTGCTTTTCTGTGGACTCCATCCTCAAAACAAACGTTTTTCACTCTCTGCACACTCCGGAGCAAAAACCGCAAATGTTCGGACGCTGTTCCCACAGCAAATGCGCCAGCGGGGAAAAGTCATGCTGGGCCTCACTGCCTCCGGGAACCCCTTCAAACGCCTTACACCTTTTCGACCTCTCTGCTTTCCTGTGGACTCCATCCTCAAAACCACCCTTTTCACTCTTGGAAGCCTCCGGAGCAAAAAAATGCAAACATCAAGCCACTGTCCCACAGCAAAGGCTCCAGGGGGGAAAAGTCATGCTCGTCCTCACTGCCTCTGGGAACGCCTTCAATCCCCAACACCTTTTGCACCTCTCTGCTTTCCTGTGGACTCTATCCTCAAAACCACACTTTTTCACCCTCGGCAGCCTCCAAAGTAAAGAACGCAAACGTCCAGCCGCTGCTCCCACAGCAAAGGTGCCAGTGGGGAAAAGTCATGCTGGTCCTCACTGCCTCCGAGAACCCCTTCAAATGCCCCACACCTTTCGGACCTCTCTACGTTCCGACCGACTCTAGCCTCAAAACCACCGTTTTTCACTCTCGGCAGCCTCCCGAGAAAAAAACGCCAACGTCCACCTGCTGCTCCCACAGCAAAGGTCCCAGGGGGGAAAAGTGAGTCTGGTCCTCACTGCCTCAGGGAACCCCTTCAAATGTCTCACACCTTTTGGAGCTCTCTGCTTTCCTGTGGACTCCATCCTCAAAACCACACTTTTTTACCCTCGGCAGCCTCCGGAGTAAAGAACACAAACGTCCAGCTACTGCTCCCACAGCAAAGGCCCCAGCAGTGAAAAGTCATGCTGGTCCTCACTGGCTCCAGGAACCCCTCCAAATGCCCCACACACTTGGGCCCTCTCTGCTTTCCTACGGATTCTAGCCTCAAAACCACATTTTTTAACTCTCGGCAGCCTCCAGAGAAAAAAAATGCAAACGTCCAAGCAACGGCTCCCACAGCAAAGGCCCCATCAGGGAAAAGTCATGCTGGGCCTCACTGCCTCTGGGAACCCCTTCAAATGCCCCACACCGTTTGGACCCCTCTGCTTTCCTGTGGACTCCATCCTCAAAACAACCGTTTTTCACTCTCGGCAGCCTCCAGAGCAAAAAACGCAAACGTCCAGGCACTGCAACCACAGCATGGGTGCCAGGGGAGAAAAGTCATGCTAGACCTCACTGCCTCCGGGAACACCTTCAAACGCCCCACACCTTTTGGACCTCTTGCTTTCCTATCGACCCTAGCCTGAGAACCACTGTTTTTCACTCTCTGCACACTCCGGAGCCAAAAACGGAAACGTCAAGCCGCTGCTCCCACAGCAAAGGCCCCAGCAGGGAAAAGTCATGCTGGTCCTCACTGTCTCGGAGAACCCCTTCAAATCCCCCACACCTTTTGGGCCTCTCTACGTTCCGACCGACTCTAGCCTCAAATCCACCCTTTTTCACTCTCGCAGCCTCCGGATCAAAAACCGCAAATGTCCAGCCGCTACTCCCACAGAAAAGGTGCCAGCAGGGAAAAGTCATGCTAGTCCTCACTGCCTCCGGGAACCCCTTGAAACCCCCCACACCTTTTTGAACTCTCTACTTTCTTACCAACTCTAGCCTCAAAACCACCGTTTTTCACTCTCACAGCCTCCGGATCAAAAACCGCAAACGTCCAGCTACTGCTTCCACAGCAAAGGCTCCAGAGAGGAAACGGCATGCTGGTCCTCACTGCCGCCGGGAAACCCTTCAAACGCCCCACACCTTTTGGACCTCTTGGCTTTCCTGTGGAGTCTATCCTCAAAACCATTGTTTTTCACTCTCGGCCATCTCCGGATCAAAAAACGCAAACATCCAGCAGCTGCTCCCACAGAATAGGTGCCAAGGGGAAAAAAGTCATGCTGGTCCTCACTGCCTCCGGGAACCCCTTCAAGTGCCCCACACACTTCGTCCCTCTCTGCTTTCCTGTGGACTCCATCCTCAAAACCAGCCTTTTTCACTCTCGGAAGCCTCCGGAGCAAAAAAATGCAAACATCCAGCCACTGTCCCACAGCAAAGGCTCCAGGGGGAAAAAGTCATGCTGGTCCGCACTGCCGCCGGGAACCGCTCCAAATGCCCCACACACTTGGGCCCTCTCTGCTTTCCTACGGATTCTAGCCTCAAAACCACACTTTTTTAACTATCGGCAGCCTCCAGAGAAAAAAAAAAACGCAAACGTCCAGCAACGGCTCCCACAGCAAAGGCCCCAGCGGGGAAAAGTCATGCTGGTCCTCACTGCCTCGGAGAACCCCTTCAAATGCCCCACACCTTTTGGGCCTCTCTGCTTTCCTACAGACTCCATTCTCAAAACCACCGTTTTTCACTCTCGGCAACCTCCAAAGCAAAAACCGCAAACATCCAGCTACTGCTCCCACAGCAAAGGCTCCAGGGGGGAAAAGTCATGCTGGTCCTCACTGCCTCCGGGAAGCCCTTCAAATGCCTCACACACTTGGACCTCTCTGCTTTCCTACGGATTCTAGCCTCAAAACCACACTTTTTTAACTCTCGGCAGCCTCCAGAGAAAAAAAAAAAAAGCAAACGTCCAGCCGCTGCTCCCACCGCAAAGGTGCCAGGAAGGAAAAGTCATGGTGGTCTTCATTGCCTCCGGGAACCCCTTCAAATGCCCCACACCTTTCGGACCTCTCTGCTGTCCTGTGGAATCCATCCTCAGAACCACAGTTTTTCACTCTCCGCAGACTCCAGAGCAAAAAAACGCCAACGTCCACCCGCTGCTCCCACAGCAAATGTGCCAGGGGGGCAAAGTCAAGCTGGTCCTCATTGCCTCCGGGAACCCCTTCAAATGACCCACACACTTCGTCCCTCTCTGCTTTCATACGGAATCCATTCTCAAAACCACCGTTTTTCACTCTCTGCACACTCCGCAGCAAAAACCGCAAACATCCAGCTGCTGCTCCGACAGCAAAAGCTCGAGGGGGGAAAGGTCATGCTGGTCCTCACTGGCTCCGGGAACCCCTCCAAATGCCCCACACACTTGGGCCCTCTCCGCTTTCCTATGGATTCTAGCCTCAAAACCACACTTTTTTAACTATCGGCAGCCTCCAGAGAAAAAAAATGCAAACGTCCAGCAACGGCTCCCACAGCAAAGGCCCCATCGGGGAAAAGTCATGCTGGGCCTCACTGCCTCCGGGAACCCCTTCAAATGCCCCACACCGTTTGGGCCTCTCTGCTTTCCTGTGGACGCTATCCTCAAAACGTCCCTTTTTCACTCTCGGCAGTCTCGGAAGCAAAGAACGCAAACGTCCAGCCACTGCTCCCACAGCAAAGGCCCCAGCGGGGAAAAGTCATGCTGGTCCTCACTGCCTCCGGGAACCACTTCAAATGCCCCACACCTTTTGGTCCTCTCTGCTTTCCTACGGACTCCATCCTCAGAACCACTATTTTTGACTCACTGCACGCTCCGGAGCAAAAACCGCAAACATCCAGCCACTGCTCCCACAGCAAAGGCCCCAGCGGGGAAAAATCATGCCTGTCCTCACTGCCTCTAAGAAGCCCTTCAAATACCCCACACCTTTTGCACCTCTCTGCTTTTCTGTGGACTCCATCCTCAAAACAAACGTTTTTCACTCTCTGCACACTCCGGAGCAAAAACCGCAAATGTCCGGACGCTGTTCCCACAGCAAATGCGCCAGCGGGGAAAAGTCATGCTGGGCCTCACTGCCTCCGGGAACCCCTTCAAACGCCTTACACCTTTTCGACCTCTCTGCTTTCCTGTGGACTCCATCCTCAAAACCACCCTTTTCACTCTTGGAAGCCTCCGGAGCAAAAAAATGCAAACATCAAGCCACTGTCCCACAGCAAAGGCTCCAGGGGGGAAAAGTCATGCTCGTCCTCACTGCCTCTGGGAACGCCTTCAATCCCCAACACCTTTTGCACCTCTCTGCTTTCCTGTGGACTCTATCCTCAAAACCACACTTTTTCACCCTTGGCAGCCTCCAAAGTAAAGAACGCAAACGTCCAGCCGCTGCTCCCACAGCAAAGGTGCCAGGGTGGAAAAGTCATGCTGGTCCTCACTGCCTCCGAGAACCCCTTCAAATGCCCCACACCTTTCGGACCTCTCTACGTTCCGACCGACTCTAGCCTCAAAACCACCGTTTTTCACTCTCGGCAGCCTCCCGAGAAAAAAACGCCAACGTCCACCTGCTGCTCCCACAGCAAAGGTCCCAGGGGGGAAAAGTGAGTCTGGTCCTCACTGCCTCAGGGAACCCCTTCAAATGTCTCACACCTTTTGGAGCTCTCTGCTTTCCTGTGGACTCCATCCTCAAAACCACACTTTTTTACCCTCGGCAGCCTCCGGAGTAAAGAACACAAACGTCCAGCTACTGCTCCCACAGCAAAGGCCCCAGCAGTGAAAAGTCATGCTGGTCCTCACTGGCTCCAGGAACCCCTCCAAATGCCCCACACACTTGGGCCCTCTCTGCTTTCCTACGGATTCTAGCCTCAAAACCACATTTTTTAACTCTCGGCAGCCTCCAGAGAAAAAAAATGCAAACGTCCAGCAACGGCTCCCACAGCAAAGGCCCCATCAGGGAAAAGTCATGCTGGGCCTCACTGCCTCTGGGAACCCCTTCAAATGCCCCACACCGTTTGGACCCCTCTGCTTTCCTGTGGACTCCATCCTCAAAACAACTGTTTTTCACTCTCGGCAGCCTCCAGAGCAAAAAACGCAAACGTCCAGGCACTGCAACCACAGCATGGGTGCCAGGGGAGAAAAGTCATGCTAGACCTCACTGCCTCCGGGAACACCTTCAAACGCCCCACACCTTTTGGACCTCTTGCTTTCCTATCGACCCTAGCCTGAGAACCACTGTTTTTCACTCTCTGCACACTCCGGAGCCAAAAACGGAAACGTCAAGCCGCTGCTCCCACAGCAAAGGCCCCAGCAGGGAAAAGTCATGCTGGTCCTCACTGTCTCGGAGAACCCCTTCAAATCCCCCACACCTTTTGGGCCTCTCTACGTTCCGACCGACTCTAGCCTCAAATCCACCCTTTTTCACTCTCGCAGCCTCCGGATCAAAAACCGCAAATGTCCAGCCGCTACTCCCACAGAAAAGGTGCCAGCAGGGAAAAGTCATGCTAGTCCTCACTGCCTCCGGGAACCCCTTGAAACCCCCCACACCTTTTTGAACTCTCTACTTTCTTACCAACTCTAGCCTCAAAACCACCGTTTTTCACTCTCACAGCCTCCGGATCAAAAACCGCAAACGTCCAGCTACTGCTTCCACAGCAAAGGCTCCAGAGAGGAAACGGCATGCTGGTCCTCACTGCTGCCGGGAAACCCTTCAAACGCCCCACACCTTTTGGACCTCTTGGCTTTCCTGTGGAGTCTATCCTCAAAACCATTGTTTTTCACTCTCGGCCATCTCCGGATCAAAAAACGCAAACATCCAGCAGCTGCTCCCACAGAATAGGTGCCAAGGGGAAAAAAGTCATGCTGGTCCTCACTGCCTCCGGGAACCCCTTCAAGTGCCCCACACACTTCGTCCCTCTCTGCTTTCCTGTGGACTCCATCCTCAAAACCAGCCTTTTTCACTCTCGGAAGCCTCCGGAGCAAAAAAATGCAAACATCCAGCCACTGTCCCACAGCAAAGGCTCCAGGGGGAAAAAGTCATGCTGGTCCGCACTGCCGCCGGGAACCGCTCCAAATGCCCCACACACTTGGGCCCTCTCTGCTTTCCTACGGATTCTAGCCTCAAAACCACACTTTTTTAACTCTCGGCAGCCTCCAGAGAAAAAAAAAAACGCAAACGTCCAGCAACGGCTCCCACAGCAAAGGCCCCAGCGGGGAAAAGTCATGCTGGTCCTCACTGCCTCGGAGAACCCCTTCAAATGCCCCACACCTTTTGGGCCTCTCTGCTTTCCTACAGACTCCATTCTCAAAACCACCGTTTTTCACTCTCGGCAGCCTCCAAAGCAAAAACCGCAAACATCCAGCTACTGCTCCCACAGCAAAGGCTCCAGGGGGGAAAAGTCATGCTGGTCCTCACTGCCTCCGGGAAGCCCTTCAAATGCCTCACACACTTGGACCTCTCTGCTTTCCTACGGATTCTAGCCTCAAAACCACACTTTTTTAACTCTCGGCAGCCTCCAGAGAAAAAAAAAAAAAGCAAACGTCCAGCCGCTGCTCCCACCGCAAAGGTGCCAGGAAGGAAAAGTCATGGTGGTCTTCATTGCCTCCGGGAACCCCTTCAAATGCCCCACACACTTGGGCCCTCTCTGCTTTCCTCTGCACTCTATCCTCAAAACCACCCTTTTTCACTCTCGGCAGCCTCCCGAGAAAAAAACCGCAAAAGTCCACCAATTCCTCCCACAGCAAAGGTCCCAAGGGGGAAAAGTCATGCTGGTCCTCACTGCCTCCGGGAACCCCTTCAAATGCCCCACACACTTCAGCCCTCTCTGCTTTCCTCTGGAATCCATCCTCAAAACCAACGTTTTTCACTCTTGGAAGCTCCAGAGCAAAAAACGCAAATATCCTGCCACTGCTCCCACTGAAAATGTACCAGGGGGAAAAAGTCATGCTTGACCTCACTGCCTCTGGGAACCCCGTCAAATGACCCACAGCTTTTGGACCTCTCTGCTTTCCTGTGGAATCCATCCTCAAAACCATTGTTTTTCACTCTCGGCAACTCCGGTAGAAAAATCGCAAACGTCCACCCGCTGCTCCCACAGCGAAGGTGCCAGGGGGGAAAAGTCATGCTGGTCCTCACTGCCTCCGGGAACCCTTTCAAATGCCACACACACTTGGGCCCTCTCTGCTTTCCTACCAACTCTAGCCTCAAACCCAACATTTTTCAATCTCGCAGCCTCCGGAGAATAAAACAACAAATGTCCACCAACTCCTCCCACAGCAAAGGTGCCAGGGGGGAAAAGTCATGCTGGTCCTCACTGCCTCCGGGAACCCCTTCAAATGCCCCACACATTTCAGCCCTCTCTGCTTTCCTGTGGAATCCATCCTCAAAACCAACGTTTTTCACTCTCGGCAGCCTCCGGAGCAAAACCGCAAACATCCAGCCGCTGCTCCCACAGCAAAGGTCCCAGGGGGGAAAAGTCATGCTGGTCCTCACTGCCTCCGGGAACCCCTTCAAATGCCCCACACCTTTTGGACCTCTCTGCTTTCCTACCGACTCTAGCCTATAACCCAAAATTTTTCACTCTCGCAGCCTCCAGAGAAAAAAACCGCAAGAGTCCAGCAACTCCTCCCACAGCAGAGGTGCCAGCGGGGAAAAGTCATGCTGGTCCTCACTGCCTCCGGGAACCCCTTCAAATGCCCCACACCTTTTGGGCCTCTCTGCTTTCCTGTGGACTCTATCCTGAAAAACACCGTTATTCACTCTCAGCAGCCTCCAGAGCAAAAACCGCAAACGTCCAGCCACTGCTCCCTCAGCAAAGACCCCAGTGGGGTAAAGTCATGCTGGTCCTCACCGCCTCCAGGAACCCCTTCAAATGCCCCAAACACTTGGGCCCTCTCTGCTTTCCCGTGCACTCCATCCTCAAAACCACCGTTTTTCACTCTCGGCAGCCTCCGGAGCAAAAAATGCAAATGTCCAGCCGCTGCTCCCACAGAAAAGGTGCCAGGGGGTAAAAGTCATTCTGGTCCTCACTGCCTCCGGGAACCCCTTCAAATGCCCCACACCTTTTGGACCTTTCTGCTTTACTGTGGACTCCATCCTCAAAAACATCGTTTTTCACTCTCAGCAGCTCCGAAGCAAAAAGCGCAAATATCCTGCTACTGCTCCCACAGAAAATGTGCCAGGGGGGAAAAGTCATGCTGGTCCTCACTGCCTCCGGGAATCCCTTCGAATGCCCCACACCTTTTGGACCTCTCTGCTTTCCTGTGGAATCCATCCTCAAAACCAGTGTTTTTCACTCTCTGCAGCCTCCGGAGAAAAAACCGCAAACGTCCAGCCACTACTCCCACAGCACAGGTGCAAGGGGGGAAAAGTCATGCTGGTCCTCACTGCCTCCGGGAACCCCTTCGAATGCCCCACATACTTGGGCCCTCTCTGCTTTCCTGTGCACTCCATCCTCAAAACCACCGTTTTTCACTCTCGGCAGCCTCCGGAGCAAAAAATGCAAATGTCCAGCCGCTGCTCCCACAGAAAAGGTGCCAGGGGGTAAAAGTCATGCTGGTCCTCACTGCCTCCGGGAATCCCTTCGAATGCCCCACACCTTTTGGACCTCTCTGCTTTCCTGTGGAATCCATCCTCAAAAACATCGTTTTTCACTCTCGGCAGACTCCAGAGCAAAAAAAGCAAACGTCCAGCCGCTGATCCCACCGCAAAGGTGCCAGGAAGGAAAAGTCATGCTGGTCCTCATTGCCTCTGAGAAACCTTTGAAATGCCATACACACATGGGCCCTCTCTGCTTTCCGACCGACAGTAGACTAAGAACCACAGTTTTTCACTCTCGGCAGCCTCCGGAACAAAAATCGCAAACGTCCAGCCACTGCTCCCACAGCACAGGTGCCAGGGGGGAAAAGTCATGCTGGTCCTCACTGCCTCCGGGAACCCCTTCAAATGCCCCACACCTTTTGGACCTTTCTGCTTTCCTGTGGAATCCATCCACAGAACCACAGTTTTTCACTCTCTGCACACTCCGGAGCAAAAAACGCCAACGTCCACCCGCTGCTCCAACAGCAAAGGTGCCAGGGGGGAAAAGTCATGCTGGTCCTCACTGCCTCGGGAACCCCTTCAAATGCCTTACACCTTCTGGACCTCTCTGCTTTCCTGTGGACTCTATCCTGAAAAACACCGTTATTCACTCTCAGCAGCCTCCAGAGCAAAAACCGCAGACGTCCAGCCACTGCTCCCTCAGCAAAGACCCCAGTGGGGTAAAGTCATGCTGGTCCTCACTGCCTCCAGAAACCCCTTCAAATGCCCCACACCTTTTGGACCTCACTGCTTTCCTGTGGAATCCATCCTCAAAACCAACGTTTTTCACTCTCGGCAGCTCCGGAGCAAAAAACGCAAATATCCTGCTACTGCTCCCACAGAAAATGTGCCAGGGGGGAAAAGTCATGCTGGTCCTCACTGCCTCCGGGAACCCCTTCGAATGCCCCACACCTTTTTGACCTCACTGCTTTCCTGTGGAATCCATCCTCAAAACCAACGTTTTTCTCTCTCTGCAGCCTCCGGAGCAAAAAATGGAAACGTACAGCCACTGCTCCCACAGTAAATGTCCCAGTGGGGAAAAGGCATGCTGGTTCTCACTGCCTCCGGGAACCCCTGCAAATGCGCCACACCTTTTGGACCTCTCTGCTTTCCTACGGACTCCATCCTCAAAACCACCGTTTTTCACCCTCGGCAGCCTCCGGAGCAAAAACCACAAACGTCCAGCCGCTGCTCCCACAGCAAAGGTGCCAGGGGCGCAAAGTCATGCTGGTCCTCACTGCCTCCAGGAACCCCTTCAAATGCCCCACACAATTGGGCCCTCTATGCTTTCCTAAACACTTTAGCCTCAGAACCCCCGTTTTTCACTCTCGGCAGCCTCTGGAACAATAACCGCAAACGTCCAGCCACTGCTCCCACAGCAAAGGCCCCAGTGAGGAAAAGTCATTCTGGTACTCACTGCCTCTAGGAAGCCCCGCAAATGCCCCACACCTTTTGGACATCTCTGCTTTCCTGTGGACTCTATCCTCAAAACCACCGTATTTCACTCTCGGCAGCCTCCAAAGCAAAAAATGGAAATGTCCAGCCACTGCTCCCACAGCAAAGGCCCCAGCGGGGAAAACTCATGCTGGTCCTCACTGCCTCCGAGAACCCCTTCAAATGACCCACACCTTTAGGACCTCTCTGCTTTCCTGTGGACTCCATCCTCAAAACCACCTTTTTTCTCTCTCGGCAGCCTCCGGAGCAAAAAAAGCAAACGTCCAGCCGCTGCTGCCACAGCAAAAGCCAAAGCGGGGAAAAGTCATGCTGGTCCTCACTGCCTCCGGGAACCCCTTCAAATGACTCACACCTTTTGGACCTCTCAGCTTTCCTGTGGACTGTAAACTCAAAACCACCGTTTTTCACTATCGGCAGCCTCCAGAGCAAAAAACGCCAACGTCCACCCGCTGCTCCCACAGCAAAGGCCCCAGCAGGGAAAAGTCATGCTGGTCCTCACTGCCTCCGGGTACGCCTTCAAATGCCCCACACACTTGGGCCCTCTCTGCTTTCCTACCGACACTAGACTAAGAACCACGATTTTTCACTCTCGGCAGCCTCCGGAGCAAAAAATGCAAACATCCAGCCACTGCTCCCACAGCAAAGGTGCCAGGGGGGGAAAGTCATGCTGGTCCTCACTGCCTCCGGGAACCCCTTCAAATGCCCCAAACCCTTTAGACCTCTCTGCTTTCCTGTGGACTCTATCCTCAAAACCACCTTTTTTCACTCTCGGCATCCTCCAAAGCAAAAAATGGAAACGTCCAGCCACTGCTCCCACAGCAAAGGCCCCAGTGGGGAAAAGGCATGCTGGTTCTCACTGCCTCCGGGAACCCCTTCAAATACCCCACACCTTTAGGACCTCTCTGCTTTCCTGTGGAATCCATCCTCAGAACCACAGTTTTCACTCTCTGCACACTCCGGAGCAAAAAACGCCAACATCTACGCGCTGCTCCCACAGCAAAGGTGCCAGGGCGGAAAAGTGAGTCTGGTCCTCACTGCCTCCAGACACGCCTTCAAATGCCCCACACACTTGGGTCCTCTCTGCTTTCCTACCGACTCTAGACTAAGAACCACGGTTTTTCTCTCTCAGCAGCCCCCAGAGCAAAAACCGCAAACGTCCAGCTGCTGCTCTCACAGCAACGGTGCCAGGGAGGAAAAGTCATGCTGGCCCTCACTGCCTCCGGGACCCCTTCAAATGCCCCACACCTTTTGGATCTCTCTGCTTTCCTGTGGACTCTATCCTCAAAACCACCGTTTTTCTCTCTCGGCAGACGCCGGAGCAAAAACCGCAAACGTCCAGCCACGGCACCCACAGCAAAGGTGCCAGTCGGGAATAGTCATGCTGGTCCTCACTGCCTCGGAGAACCCCTTCAAATGCCCCACACCTTTTGGACCTTTCTGCTTTCCTGTGGACTCCATCCTCAAAACCACCGTTTTTCTCTCTCGGCAGACGCCGGAGCAAAAACCGCAAATGTCCAGCCACTGCTCCCACAGCAAAGGTGCCAGTGGGGAAAAGTCATGCTGGTCCTCACTGCCTCCGGAAACCCCTTCAAATGCCCCACACACTTGGGCCCTCTCTGCTTTCCTACCGACTCTAGACTAAGAACCACAGTTTTTCACTCTCTGCAACCTCCGAAGCAAAAAACGCAAACGTCCAGCCTCTGCTCCCACAGCAAAGGCCCCAGCGGGGAAAACTCATGCTGGTCCTCACTGCCTCCGAGAACCCCTTCAAATGCCCCACATATTTTGGACCTCTCTCCTTTGCTGTGGACTCCATCCTCAAAATCACCGTATTTCACTCTCAGCAGTCTCCAAAGCAAAAAATGGAAACATCCAGCCACTACTCCCACAGCAAAGGCCCCAGTGGGGAAAAGGCATGCTGATGCTCACTGCCTCCAGGAACCCCTTCAAATGCCCCACACCTTTTGGACCTCACTGCTTTCCTGTGGACACCATCCTGAAAACCACCCTTTTTCTCTCTCGGCAGCCTCCAGAGCCAAAACCGCAAACGTCCAGCCATGCTCTCACAGCAAAGGCCCCAGCGGGGAAAAGTCATGCTAGTCCTGTCTGCGTCCGGGAACCCCTTCAAATGCCCCACGCACTTGGGCCCTCTCTGGTTTCTTACAGACTCTATCTTCAAAACCACCGTTTTTCACTCTCGGCAGCCTCCTTTCGTCTGAGATGCAGTCTCTGGCGCCACCGCTGAATGGCCCCTCCTGCAGAGCTCTGTCCTTCTCCATGAAGCGTTAATGAAAAACCTGTTCGCAAAACCCACTGACGGCTACTCGGTCCGAAATGATCTTACCGCTTTTGCCTCGACACATCAAAATATAAACCGTATACTCTTAAAGGTATCCCACCTACCCCTGACTCTACACCCCTGGGCGGGGTGACTCCGAGCCACGCGGACATGCACAGATACTACACAGAACACTACAAACAATGTGCCTCAAGGTGAGAGAAAACTCTCAGCAAGAAGAATCATGCCGTGATGGAAGTCACATTTGAGCAAGAAGACCTGCGAGATCACAAGGGCCATGTGAGGAGGGGGGGGAGAAGTGGGGGGGAGGGTTCAACGTGGGAATAAGGGGGAAAAGGGGGAGCCAAGAAAGGAGGAAAGAGGAGACAGCTGGGGGAAAAAAAAAAAAGAAGAAAGGGGAGACAGCAGGGAAGAAACAATGAAGGGGGGGTGGGTGAGGTGTGAAGATGGAAAAACAGAAACAAAGGGGGGTAGAAAGAGAGAGGGGGGACCTGGAACAGGAGAGACAAGACAGGTGGAAAGAGGGGGACAGCGGATGGAGTGGGGGAAAGAAAGGGAGAAATGGGACGGAGGAAAAATGGAGAAAGAAAAGGGGTGATGGGGGGTGAGGAAATGGGGAAGGGGGGACACGGAACACAGATGGTAGGGGGAACTGAGAAAGAAGGGTAGGGAAAAGGGGGGATGCAGGAGAAGGAAAGGGGGAAACAAGGGAGGAAGGGGGAGCATGGAACACATTGGGAGAGCGTCATTGAAAAAGAAGGAACGGGGTAATGGGGGGGAAAGGGCAGAGGGAAAGGAGTGACAAGGGGGGAAAGGACAGAGGGAAAGGATGGGGAAAGGGGCAACGGGGTTGGGGAAATGGGGAAGAATTAAAGGGGGTACCAAGGATGAAGGGAAAGAAAGGGGAAAGAGCAAAACAGGAGGCATAGGGGAAAGGAAGGGGAAAAGGGGGACAGTACTGTGGGGAAGAAAGGGCTCGGGGGGTGGGGGGTATAAGGGATAATGAGGGAACAGGGGAGGTAGAACAAAAGGGGAAATAGGGGACATTGGACAGGGGGAAAGAAAGGCAAAGGGGGAAAGGGGCGACAGGGTGGAAGAAAGGGAAAGGAAAAGGGGAACATGGGGTGGGGGAATAAAGGGAAAGAGGGAAAAGGTGGGACGGGAGGGAAGAAAGGGGAAAGGGGACAAGGAAAAGAAGGGTAAAGGGGGATGAGGAGAACGGGAAAGAAAGGGAAAAGGGGGGAATGGGGGAACACAGGGAAGAAGGGGGAAAACAGGGAAAGGGGACAGGGAAGGGTGAAGGGGAAATGCAATGAACGGTCCCATCACCTGAAATACACTATGCCTTATGTCCCTTCTGCTTTCTTTAAAAATACTGAAACTCCATATACAGACACATACAAGATGATAACCTGAACCCCTGCTTGATAGTCTCATCATCAGCCCTATAAAGAGTAATTATATCATCAACTTACACAGTACACAGCAACATTAGTGAAAAACACAAATTTCCATTTTCAGTAAAGTCGGGAATTCATCGAAATGGAATGGAAAAAACAAAAAGCATACTATTAAACTCTCCCCCGAGGCTTCCCAGAGGCACGGTGGCTCACATGTGCAGCTGACAGAGGTACCGACGTCCTGGAGCTGTGAGCTGGTGGTGTGCGCTGTCAGGAATGGCTGGGAGTGATCCTTCCGCACCGTGGGGACTGTCCATTCCTTGCTGGGGGCAGCTGCCTGTGGAACCCCCTTCTTTTCACTCCTCAGCCAGCTCCAGCAGGCATGTGTGCCCAGGCAGCCCCCGACCCTTGGCACAGCAGGGCCAGCCCCATCCTCAGCCTCACTGGCTGCACCTGAGGCTGCCCCCACTCATCCCCACCTGCAGCCTTTTTAAACCCTTGGCCCCGTCCCACCATCACCTCACTGGTCCCACCTGGGCTGCCCCAGCCCACAGCTGGAGCCCGTCAGGAGCAGGGGCCGTTGCCAAAGCCCCACAGCACATCGCCCCCTCCCCTGCCCCTGTCCCCAGCCACGACCTCTGCACCCAGGGGATGCAAACACATCCAGGGGCACAGAAGAGGCAGGAAAAGTTTATTCATTAATGTATGCAAGAAATCCCAGCAGTGAGTTGGCTATAAGGCTCAGTGCCCAAACGCAACAGGACAGAGGGAGAAAAGGCAAGAGAAAAGCAGGAGGAAGGACAGAGGGACATAGAGAAGAGGTGTGAGACAGGGAAGCAGAAAACAGCACGCTGCAAACAAGAGAGGGGTGGGGAGTGGGACAGCCACGTAGAGAGAGGAGAGCGGACAGACTGTGCAAAATAACAGGCATAGAGATGGAGGAACAAATAAGACTGACAGGGAGCAGTGCAGAGGCCAAAGGGACCGGCAGGACAAGAAGACGGAGACAAGACAAGGGGCGGGGAAAATTTCTACCGTGTCAGGGGGAAAAGAAACATTGGCAAGACATAAAAAATAACACCAGGGATCCGGACAGAGGTAAACATTGAAAGAAAATTTCGAAACGCAATATGGTACACGAAACATAGACAAAAAATAAAAAATAGGGACAGGGAAATGTAAAAAGAAAGTGAAAAAAGAGTGACTGGGTGCAGGAAAGAGAGGGAAGAATGGGGATTTACAGACAGGGAGATGGCTAGAGGGAGACAAGGACAGAAAATTTTGGAAGTGATGGGATACAAGAATCATACACCAGAATTCAAACCTAGGTACGCAGAGCTGCATGGAGGGAGAGGTAGGAAGACAATTTGAAAAGTGACATAGCACAAGCCACACGGGCAAGAAGTTAAAATTAGTTTGGGGAATCAGAGAGGGAAAGGTAGGAGGGGAAATTAATTTAACTTACTGTTAATCAAATAATGACAAACAGGAACAAACGCAAAATAAAACACCTTCCTGCCACCCCTCCCTCTTTTCCTGGGCGCCTCTTCTCTCCTGACTTCTCTACATCCCACCCCTGACCAACGCACGGGGACATGGCATGGGGGTTGCGGCTCCTTCCTCCTCAGGCTCTTTTTCTGCTCCAGTGGGGGGTCCCTCCCATGAGGCCGCAGGTCTCGCACAGGCTCTCGGCTTCCTTCAGGCACAGCCACCTGCTCCGGCCTCGGGTCCTCCACGCGACACAGGGGCACGTTGGCTCCACTCTGGACCTCCCTGGACTGCAGGGGAACAGCCTGCCTCACCATGGTCTTCACTACAGGCTGCAGGAGAACCTCTGCTCTGCTTCCTACCAGCGCTGCCGATGGGCTCAGCTTTAACCAGCAGCACATCCGTCTCAGCATGGGAACTGGCTGTGCCCAACATGGGAACAACACCCGGTGTCTTCTCACAGAACCCACCCCTGCAGCCCCCGCCCCAGCTAACGACACCTCGCGTGGTAAACCCAATGCAACAGCGATGGGCTACAGGCCAGGAAGAAGGAAGCAACAGGAAACCACGCTGACAGAGATGGAAAAAAAAAAAAAAAAAAAACAACCAAAAAAGAGCAATGGGCCACAAGGCGGAGAAGAAGGAATTAAAAAAGGGGGCAGTGAGGTAGACAGAGATAAACTGAAACGTAGCAAAAAACCTTGATGAGCTGAAGGGGAGAGACAGAGCAATTAAAGAATGGGGACGGGGAGCCAGGCAGAGAGAGAACAATAAAGGTAAAAATGGACTGTGGGACACATATTTTATATTCTAAAATCCTTTATGTAATAGAGGAGGTTTTTTGTAGAGTAGATTTTTATTTTGAACACCTTCGCTATACGCAAACACATAGTCATATGTCAATAGATAGTAAAATGAGAGGGTTTTCTCTATTTCAATGGCTCCCACC